>NC_090738.1:45289587-45307087 GCF_036898095.1 Palaemon carinicauda
CGTATCCCTTCCGTAGAATTCTGTCGGGCAACGGAGTTGACAGCTACATGATTATCGGGTAAGATTAATATTGAAAAAGAAATAATTAAACATCGTATAAAACAGTGAGATGAAAGACTGTCAAACATATATGCCTTTAATTTGATTGCTTGAGTAAACTTCAAATGCAAAAAGTAATGGAGAGATGAATTTAGAACATTTCCATATGTAGTTTGCTATACAGTAATCACTCCGCTGTCACAGATGCTATGACGAGTCTATAACCGCAAGTACCAGTTAGCATAGCCCCAACTTCAGAAGGCTGAGCAGTTCTGGTTTGAATCTGGCAGCAGAATTGACAAATATGGTAGCTCTGGTCCCAAAGACCCTAGTGATCTATTATTCTAGATAAAGATTTAGTCAATGAAGTGAGTCTGTCCTTAATGTGGGCTTGTCATTAGTGCAAATCTGGCCATAGTTCCAAGAGTTGGAGCTGCCCTTGTCCTGGCACATAGCTGTAACACAGCTATGGTCACGACTTCTCTAATTTTTGTCTCAAGATTGACTTTGTCTCTGACTATAGAGCTGTGTGCTGATGAAACCTCACATATTTACTAAAATAACCACAACAGTGAATCTTAATATGTTTACAACATAAAAATAACAATGAATACTGAAATACAGTATAGTAAAAGGTGGACTAATTTTAAAATTATGATGCTGCAATGAGAAACAACAAGCAGAATTCTGGACAGTGTTAATAATATTGTACTCAAAATTAGTGAGGAAAGTGACTGATGGGTACATGATGATCCATAAAGTACAAGCCCTGCTTGACTACTATTCTTCTTCTCAGTTAAAAATAAACTTATGAGTATTATAAACGAAAGAAACAAAAAGGGATCAATAAGTTGGGAACAATGATGAATAAGTTATCCTGATTTCCAAAAAGGATTTCACCTTGAGTGGATGCAAAAATTTGGGAAATTCTTAACACTTTTTGATGAAATTAAGCAAAATTAAGCTTATCACTAGCAAACCTTGATTTGTTAAACTGCCGTACTGGAGTTTGGTGCTGACCTGTTTTTATTGACATCATCCCCACTATAATATTAGCCAAGCCATCTCTAGATTTCACCCTGAACTAAAAGCATGTTACCTTTTGCATCTGAAAGTTTCAATTTGGTTGGCCACCATAGAAACATACTTTTTTCACGAATAATTGCAGTGATGCCTTGGCATTTCTCACAGCAGTTATTTAAATAACAATGCTGTCACTGACATGAGACACAAAGAGAATGCAGATCATGACCACCCAGAAACAATTCCCTTAAATAACCCATGCAGTAGTTCTAACCAATCTATAAGAAGACATCTTTAAACACACTAAAAACTGAACAATCTGGAGTATGGAGATATTGTCACCCCAAATGCAACACAAATACTGAAAAGACAAGGGTTCTGTAATATGCCAAAGCTTTCTTCATGCCATTAACTGCCACCAGCTACCAGTTGAGATACTACCACTAGAGTTATTGGGTCCTTTGACTGGCCAGACCGTACTGCATTGGATCTCTCTATCTGGTTACAGCTCATTTTTTATTTGCCCACACATATATACACTGAATAATCTGACCTATTATTTTCACATTCTCCTCTATCCTCATACAACTGACAATACTGAGATTATCAAAGAATTTTTCTTTGCTCAAGGGGTTGACTAGTTTAGTGGCTATTTCCTCTTGGTAAGGATAGAATAGACTCTTTAGCTATGGTAAGCAGCTCTTCTAGGAGAAGGACACTCCAAAATCAAACAATTTTTCTTTAGTCTTAGGTAATGCAATAGCCTCTGTACCATCGCCTTCCACTGTTTTGGGTTAAAGTTCTCTTGCGTGAGGGTACACTCAGCCACACTATTGAATCTTATTTCCCTTCCTCTTGTTTCTTGAAGTTTTTGAAGTTTATATATGAAAGATTTATTTTAATGTTGTCATTATTCTTAAAATATTGTATTTCAATTTTTCGTTACATCTCTTGTAGTTTATTTACTTCCTTATTTCCTTTCCTAACTGAGCTATTTTTCTTGTTGGAGCCTTTGGGCTTATAGCATGCTGCTTTTCCCACTAGGGTTGTAGCTTTACTAATAGTAGTAGTAATAATAATAATAATAATAATAATAAAACTGAGCTCCCAAATATGAAGAAAATTAACATCAGAGAAGATTCCAAGGAATAAAGGGAGGAAAGTGATTTATGGATACCGGTACTCGAGTCTCCACGTAGCATATGTGCCATACTGATATTAATGTTAAAAGAGATTATAATGTATCCTAACATTCAAAGAAATGATGGGGTTGTAATGAAATAAGAAAATTTAAAATTTCAACAAATAATTAATCTTGGTGACAATAATGACAGTGACACACTTGTGTTATCCTCATAATTTGAAATAAATTAATAGCACATTTTTATTATAAGAAGTGTAAGTAAAAAGTACGGCGTATAATATAAATGAAACAACATTGAATAATGTCAGTTCCAATTCTGTAATTCCTACCCAATATTCCAGATTCAACATGCAACATTTCTCACTCAAACTCCATACCTTAATCTCAGAAGACTTTATACAAGCATAATGAGATCCAGAAGGAATGTAACGAATAAACTTAGTGCCCACAATAGACGTCCTGGAATTTCTAGAAGACTTCTGGCTTTCCATGCTATCAATACGTGCCATTAATGATACTGTATTGAAAAAAAAAATTATTAAAATCAATAACAGTGTATTGTAGTCTACATAAAGCAATTTATAAAACTATTGTATTAAAGAATTTACAGTGAACCCTCGCTACTTCGCGGTTCGACCATCGCGGATTCACCACTTCGCGGATTTTTTCCATAACCCATATATATACAGTATATATATATATATATGTATGCATGTATTTATGTATATATGTATGTATGTATATATGTAGGTATGTATATGTGTATACATATATATATATATATATATATATATATATATATATATATATACACACATATATATATATATATATATATATATCTAAAGTAGGAAGATGTGATGTAGTTCTAAGGGAAAAGTATGGGAAATATGTCTGGGTAATAAGCAAAGCTCTACCTCCAGTTTGTTTCTTCATTATGATCAGAGATGAACGTAAACAAAACATTGGTTGCCATTTTTTATCGTGCTTTTTAGCGTGTTTAGGAAACGCATGATATAAAATTGCCTTTGATATTTGTGCCTGTTTTAGTTTAGGGTACTGTAGTACATGCATTAAGTGTTCTGTACTATAAAGGGTAGTTTGTTAACAGTACTACGTACAAGGGAAGGTTTTAAAAGTCTGAATATACATGTTGAATAAAGAGGTAAATATGGTGTCACTACTTCGCGGATTTTCACCTATCGTGGCCGCGTCTGGAACCTATCTACCGCGATAAACGAGGGTTCACTGTACTACCATTCATAATTCAACTTTATGTACCAAAATTAATTAGATGAAATAAAATTGCTTATTGAATATGTGGAGCAGTAGTCAAAAGATAAGTAAGATTTCAAAATACATATGAAGTAAGAAATTTTCTGTGTAATAAACACAACAGGTGGCCCCATACAAGATGCTCAAGAATGCAAAATATGTGTTGAGGTTAAATATATTTCAAACAATAATGTATACATGCCTTTCTGCTCTGTAACTGCAAATGCATTGATATTAGTGCATTTGACACTCATGCTGCTCAGGAATACATCTGAGGGTTGAGGTGCAGGTGGTGGTGTTGGTTCCCTGAGAATTTTCAAAGGTTTGGACACTCTGATATAACTCTTGAGTTCCTGTATATACCTGAAAAGGATTTGGAAAAATTATATGTCACTTCACAAGGGTTAAACAAATTATTAGCTGGTCTTTGTTACTGGATATGCATTAAATCTATTTCCTTTAATAATTGCAGCACTGTACTGTATAAGTACTTTTTCAGACTAGGATATCTTCAAATATTTTAATAAATATGATATAGATGACTCAACACATACAATATCTTCTATAAGACATTATCAATACATAACAATAACATTGCTTAACAAATACCTATAGTCACATTTTTTACATTAAGTTATAAGGGAAACTATACACCATTTTCACCCTCCTAACACCCTCCTTTCAAGTTCTCACATGAAAATTAATGATGGAATTATCTTTGTAATTGTTCCCTAGATCTACAGAACAATAACCTAAACATTTTAAATAAAACATTACACATGCTCATCATAATATCTAATAAATCTAAATCTGAATTTGAAAAAAAAAATGATAAAAACAGTTATTAAAAACAGGGACTGGTAAGAGGATCTAATGCATAGAAAAATGGAATTTTAATAATAAAATATCATATTAACTTACTCACTATATTCATATTACTTCTCCAAAAGTTCGGTTTATCTATGTTCACCTCCAAAATTTATTTTAAAAATTTCCCATTTTCTTTCCTTCCAAAATGGCATTAGTAAAGTAATGCAACAACCTAGCAGTTAATGGTAATGAGCTCCAACAGTTACATGATATTCTGTTCTGAATTAAAGAATAATCACTATTCCTTGCCATCAAAAGTCAGTGGAGAGGAGGGTGGGAATATACATCACATGCAAAAAAAAAAAAAAAAAAAATATCATCACAATCTTTGTTATAATAATCTTCAAGTTCCTTGCTGACTGGTAACAAGGCAGGAAACAGATAGTACAGTAATTCTGAACTAGATTGGCAATGATTAATTTAATAGGATAAAATATTTTTGTACTATACAGGAAGTTAAATCAACAGCCTTACTCTAAAATTCTTAGCCCAAATGAAGTACAGTCAGTCCTCTTTATTTGTGGGTGTTAGGTAACAGAGATAGGTGTGAAAAGCAAGAATCTTAGTTGCCCTAAGGTGTGTTAACTTCTAACCTACCAACTCACTGCCCATGCGCAGTCGACTAACACACTATGTAACCCACTGTACAATACTGCCTAATATTGCTGCTACTTGGTTTCTATCGCAGTATAAGTATTGTGTTAATGAATGAACACATATCTATGGTAATGAATTCTCAGCTCCCACTATAACATATCTGATGAGCTGCAAGAGATCTTCATCCACTAAACAATACCAATCAGTGTGGAAGGCATGGATGGCCTTTCTGAGGAATAGGGTGACATGTCAAATAACCCCGGATTTCTTGGCTTCCTTTTTGGTCCATTTCTTTCTGGATTGGAAGCTTTTATACTATCAATAATTTTGTCATAAAAGTTGGCATTGAAAGAACCTCTCAAGGTGGATTTTGACATGGATTTAGACTTGATCATCTTTCATAAGATTATCCAGTCTTCTGTTCCAAATCTTTGTCTCTGGATAGAGTGCTTGAGTTGTTAGTCAAATACTTCTGATACTTAGTGGATTGCTGAGGGGAAGGGAGTCTGGGTACGGCGAGACGAGGAAAGTGCCTAGCAAAATTGCTACGCCTTGAGTCAACAGGGCTTTCACTCCTCTTGGAGGAGCTCGAAACCTTCATTGGGATAGTAGGAGTGTCCGGAAGTGGAACAGCCTGAGGAATGTTGGTTGGTCCTGAGACTGCATGCACCAGGTCCCGGAACCATGTGTGCGTCCTTTGAGAATGACAATGTTTCCGAATGAGCACCACAAGGGTTTTTTCTTAGCTTTGCTTGAGCACCAAGGAACAGTAGAGCACAAGAAGAGGATGCATCATGCTCTTCCCTAAGTTCTGGTTCCCTAGAGAAGCAAGTGCTGTCCATCTGACTACCTAGTCAAACAGAAGATGATGGGAAAGCCACCTTACCCTGTAAAGGAACTTGCTGTTCACCTTGGAAATCAGACCTATGGTGCAGTGAGGGATGGCGAAGTGAAGACTGATATTCACATCTCATTTCACAGCGTGAAAATTTCGCAAGCAGATTCTTTCGTCAAGAGAGGTATGACTGAAGTGCTCATATGAGCGCAGGTAGTCAATACTTCTAGCACTCTCAAGTCAGGATGGAAGAACTTGCTATAATGAGCAGTGCGTGTAGTAGAGGCAACGCGCACGCCCCAATCAGGCAGAAGAGCTCACCCGCCCACCTATCTAGGTGGTTGGGGGTGCAACAGCGCTCAAGACTCATATGCGAAACTGAGGTTAGTGCGTTCCCCAACTAGCATGTCATGGAGAGAAGCTCTCCTACTCAGTTTTAACTCTGAAGGGGAAAGACATGCAACCTTTCTTTCCCATGAGGGAGAGGAAGGACGAGCAACTGCTGGACGCTTGCGTGCAGGGAGTGAAGAAGGTTCTACCTTGCAGGAGGCAGAAACCTTGGGAACAAGCTCCAGCAAACTTAGCCTTGAAAAGCAGCGAGTGCTATGCTGTGTTCAAAGGACACGATGGCGAGGAGCAGAGATTGCAAGCAGTCGCCAAACTTTATCGTAGCTGAACAGCGGTCGGTGGAGAGGTCCTTCTTCGAAAGGGGAGGCTGCCCAATACCTGGAAGCTGACCTTCAGACAGTACACTCTGTTTCCCCTCTGGCTGGGCGAATCCAAACAGAAGAACCCCAATTTGAATGGTTATTGAAATGTAGCCAAAGCTAGTCTCTGGGTTCACCCCAAAAGGACCCCCCGAAAAGTAACTCTACGGATTGCTTGTCAGCAACTGTTCACGTTCGCCCACCGAAGCAGCACAAATGTCGGGACAAGCAGGAGCTGCAGTTGATATGGTTAGATATGCAAGAGACTCTTTCGGTGCAAGACTATGAAGTCTCAAGGGGGAACATGGGAATTAGAACCTGGGGAGGTACATTCCCGCTGTGTACCCAGCCGAAAGACCTCAAGCAGCCTTTCCTTGCACAGCGAAACCGTGAGCCCCAAGGAAGGCGACAGCTGATGTACCGTGTCAGCAGTCGGCACTGCTTCGCTAGAGGAAGCTGAAGGCCCCCGGAGTTGAATGGGTGCCACTCATACTCGACGGACTCCCAGGGGAAGCCGACAGAGCAGAGTCAGTGTGGCGAGGTCGAGCCCATGGAGTCGGATGGCGAGGTTTCTTCCATTTCGAGGATGAATCCAAAGGGGAAAGAATCACACCTTCTAAACCTCAGCCACTGGTAGGGTGACCACTCCCTACAAGGAGAATCCAGCATGCAAGAGTGACCTCTACACACAGGACAGAGACCGTGAGGATAGGTTTCAACAGCAGACATGAAGGTGCTGCAACAGTGCCATTCAATACCAGGAAAAAACCTACATGATTTTTTATCACCAAGACAGGCACATTTGAATAAGGAGTTGAAAGTTTTTAGCTTTCAGGCCAGTTGCTCTTTAATCGTATTACGGTTAAGAGATTTTTAATGTAAGCAAGACAACGACTTTACTGAACCAAAATGAAGTGACGTTGTTACTACTGCGGCTATGAGCAGGGTGGTTGGTCTACCCACTCCACTAATTAGCGGAGAATTGTTACACCTCACAAAAATCTTATTATTGGCTAATAATAATAATAATAATAATAATAATAATAATAATAATCATAATAATAATAACAGCTAGTTTCAGTTACAGCCGAAATATATTTCTACTGTAAAGCACAGCTCCTGCAGTCTGGTGCAACTGAGAGAGAGAGAGAGAGAGAGAGAGAGAGAGAGAGAGAGAGAGAGAGAGAATTTTTGTCAAAGAAAAAACTTTCTCCTACTCTATATCATTTAACCTCTTTAGTTTTAGTGTTCCTTTGTGGGATGTCAATGTAAGCTTTAATTTTAACTGCAATTTCCAAAGACATATTTTCATATTCAGTCTTGACTGTCCTTTCCTAATTACACTGTCAAGAAGGGCATAGTAAACTCATTGAGTAAGAACTTAGCATTATTTATGAAAATGTCCTGTATAAAAAGTGTTCCTATCTACATATTAAAATTGTAATTTTTTTAAAATTTTCAAATCTCTATTGAAAGGGTAATTATGGGACGATTTAGAACATTATGAAAACTGTATAAAGTTATATGGGGTCCTGCAAACTCAAGATCATAACCTATTAATTTGAAAGAAAAATTAACTTTAAAAATATAAATACTTCTTTCATTAAAAAACAACCTTCTGGTTGCTGAATATTACCTGACTAAAGAAGTTATGAAAGAGGCCAGTTCAGGACTCCACTCAATGTGAATATTGTCGAGCAACGATTCTGCTTGCAAGGGTGGAAACGTGCTGCAATCCCGAGTAGCTGGAGGAGATACTGAAGACAGCTGTACCAAACACATTCCAACATATAAAGGAGTTCCCAAAACATGAATTTTCTTGGCTGCAGCGGCAGCTGCAGTTGCTGCTGCGGGGTGGCCCAACTGGAGTAGCATTGGGTTGATTTGGACCTAAAATAGCTACCAAAGACTCAACAATTAACTCTCCCGCAACTTGAGTGTTGAACTGAGAAACAATGACACTCTGGCAGGCATGCTGCAGAATAGCTTGAATGTATGGAGAGCCAGGAACATATCCACCACAGTTCACATCCCACACTTCAACAATCAGCCCAACACAATAACGATGAATCAGGTTTTTCGAGTACCAATGTCTTCTCTGATTTTGAAGTGCTGGAGATCTGTTGGCAAGTAAGGGAGATTATAAATGTCATAGTTTTTTGCCAATTTACTAATGTGAACTAAGCATTTCAGTGATCATGGCTACATTATTCTACAGTATAATATAAATTTTACGTTAAGACAAGACAAAAACATATTCTAAGTGAAATTCACAATCAAAGAATACATATTCAAATCAGTGAAGGGGAAATATGATATAATAATAATAATAATAATAATAGCTATGATTCAGCAAATGGTGGAGTGGAAGCAGATGTTCATCAGAGAGTGAATGAAGGATGCAAAGTGTTGGGGGCAGTGAAGGGAGTGGTAAAGAATAGAGGGTTGGGCATGAAGGTAAAGTGAGTTTCTCTCAATTTCACTCTGTCATATGCCATTTTCAACCTTTCTTGATATTCACTTTTTACCTCAGGTTTTATTAACTCTTCAACCCTCACTAGCTCCCTTTTACATCCCCCACTCTTTTGCTGCAACTAGTTTTCCTTCCACCAAAATTGATCAGACATACTGTTAGCCATACCCCTAAACACGTGCATGTCTTTCCATCTTCCAAACATTCTTCTAGTTATCAACGCATAATCCATTAAAGCCCTTTCTACCACTTCCATTTGCCCCTCTTACCCATGAATACTTACTTTTATCTTTCTTTTTGAAAAAGCTAGAACTTATCACCATATCTTCCTCAACACACATATCTACCAGTCTCTCACTACTATCATTTTCCCCTGGTACGCCATACTTCCCATGACACCTACCTCTCCACCAGCCACTCTAGCATTTAAGTCACCCATGACAACTACATAATTCCTTCTACACACCCAATTAATTCATTCCACTCTTCTCCACTTTTCTCACAACCTGGCCCATATGCACTAACAAAAACCCAACATTCCCTAACCAACCTAACCCTTACCCACATTAACCTACATGATATCTCCTTTCATTCCACTACTTTACCTGTCATCCATTCACTCAGCAATAAAGCCACACCCTCTCTTGCTCTTCCCCTTTCAATCCCAGACACTCGACCAGTCACTTCACCCTTCTCTTCTATGGTGGAAAAACCCAAATCTGAATTGTTGCTAATATCATTCCAAAATACAGAATCTACAAAGTTAGTACCAAACGAGACTTCTTCAAATTGACCAGGATCCCCAACAGTTCAAGTAACATGAGCAACCATACTTGCTGAACCTGAATCCTTTCTAACAAATTACACAAAGATACCCAATAGTTTTTAACCATTTTGAAATGAGGGTAACCATCCTGGTTAACACTTGAGGGGCCATCCTGAGACCAAGATATAGGCATATGAATTGGTAAAATTTTGACCTGTTGATGAAATGAAGGTATTTCCTTGAATTTAAATGAATCAGAATGTGAAAATATACATCTGTGAAGTCTATTGAAAACATTCAATCTTTTTTCTTTATCACCCCCAGGACTGTCAAAGATGTTTCCTACGCCTATTGAAACGCAAAGGATATTGGTTAGATTTTGTCAGTCGTCATTCATCATCTCCTACTTCACGATTCTACTTTGTCTTTATTTAAAGCTAAATTATTTTTTAAAAATGGTTGTAAGCATTTCATCTGTAAATTGTTGCCTTTCACCAGTAAGACGATCAGCATATTTTGAAGAAACTATGGACATTACAGGTAGTGTCCCTAATTTACTATGTGGGATCTGAATTCCATTTCATCCTCTGTCCAAAAATGTAGCGTTACTTCCAGTTAAAGGTTTGGGCACCAAAGCTCCCCAAGAACTGGATCCAAATTTTATAAAAGCCTATAAGGTTAAGGTTCTAGATATTTGGAGTAAAATTACATCTCCTAATTTTTGCAAAAATGTTTCTTTGGGAGGAATTTTAACGCTAATTCAATATCATACCAGCTTGGTGTTCGGTAGACATTATCTTGAAGAATCTTGGATTTAATATTAAGATTATTGGGCTCTAAATACTACAGTTGCTGCTGGTATTGTGTGTTTTTATTTTTTTATTCAATAAAGTACAGTATGGTTTTTCTTTTTACGATATTTGAAAATTTGTTAGAAAAACAATCTGGAGTTTAATATTTCCAAATGTATTTTGAGATTGCATCCTTTAAAACTGGGCCAACTGGGTAGAATTTTCATTAATATATGCATATTAATTTTCTCATTAACCTATTTCTTTCCTTCACTGGCATCCCACCTACTTTAGAGTGTGGGAGTCAGCAATATAAACATCAGGGGAGGTTCATATAAATAAATGGAATTTTGATAATTATTTTTTTCCTTATTTCTATACTCACCCGATGTTCATATACTGTACATGCACAATTGCCTCCCCACTAACACTTGATGTCAAGGAATAGGGAACACTTTAAGTTTAAAAACTAAGGATGCTATCAATGGTACTACTTACCATTATCCGCTATATGTGTTCATTACTTTGCTAGGGGCATGAATCTTTTGAAAGGAAAAAACAGGAGAATTTCAAATAAATTTTGTGGTAATCCTTGATAAATTGTGCTTATGGAAAAGCAGTAATATGAACATCAGGTCCGTATAGAAATAAAAAATTATTCAAATTCCATTCTTGACAAGTATTCCTTTTTGTTAAACTACTATATAGAAAACCAGTTAATATATGGATAAATTTCCAATTATCATTCACAATTCACTATAATTTTTAAAACTTTTAATATACTGTAATATAATATAATTAACTTTAAACTAATGTCTATGATTTTGTAAATAAATGTACTGTACACAGACCACTTCTAAAAAAATACCACCATGTTGGAGAAGCACAGTTAATAACAAAATGAGTGAACTGAAGAGAGACATGAGTTATCAGGATGGTAAAACTTTAAGAATCTAGTTTCTGGTGAAGATCATAGTTTTCCTGGTTTTCAGTAATGATTATCTTAAAAGTATTCATATTATACTGTGTTTATATGTAATATGAGAATTGAATAAGTAGTTGATTAAAAGAACAGCAATACCAGACAGGTAATCACCACCCAATCAGTCAACAAACCAATTTTCAAAAGAACTGAGCCCTGAACTAGTTGTCCAAAAATATATGAAAAATAGTCTTACATTGTTTCCTATTGTAACATGGGATTTTCTTCTTGAAGCGTAGTTTGTTAGAACGCCAAGATCTCGATGATCATACGTAATATGCAATGACCTAAATTCACTCTTCATGTTCACCCGGTCACCTACAAACTGGAAAGATAAAATTTTTTGTTTTTTCTTGAAGTATAATAGGGCTACAGTTAATACTAACATTAGGTCCAAGAATTGCAAGTGACATGCTACAATGATAAAATTAATTTTTAGCCTACTTTTAAATAGATAAAATAGATGAAATGAAATACTTGAGGAAAAAAGAATTTAAAGTACATACTGTACTTGTATTTGTTTATGCAGTTCTGTTCTAACTTTGTTCAGGTATGTTAACACATCACAGAGGCAAAAGTAGTGCGAAGATTACCTTATGAAACTTAGATATATCCTTTTCACTAGACCTACAACCAAAAAATAAATGGAAATTACAAGGTAGCAATAGTGTTCCAAAATAAGAAAATAACTTACCTGAGACTGTAAATTGAATCGATCGAGAGAAACGGAAGAATCATATGTACATTGAAGTTTTATCATATCTATTTGTAGTTCTGTACTTAAATCTGGTAAAAGGGCAGGGAAGTTTTCTGAAAAATATACAAAATATAAAAAATATTTTCCCATCTTAGTAAATATTTCTTTTGAAGTTTATTAATACAGTAGGTTCTCGGCTTACAAAAGAAATCCGTATCTATTCCATGGAGTAAGTAACATTTTGACAAAGTCAGTACACACCTAAACACAGTAACATATATATGCACCAAAGTCACCCCTATTTGCTAATGCAGTACTGTAAAGTCATAATTTATGCAATAAAAACATTTTATGACATGGATACATACCTAAGAAAAAATAACACACAAAGGCCATAAATATACTGTAGAATGGTATGAAACAAAAAATATAGCTCCATCCTTACACTCTTGTGGTTGGCTTACACACTGGAACAGGTGTGGAGACAGATTTAATAAGAGGAGGAAATTGAAAAAAAAAAATAAAAACAGAAAATCAGCAGGAGGTGCTGGAGATACTGGGGAAGGTGAGTCAGAAATGACACCCCAGGATGTTGACAAGCATCTGAGGTGGGGGGTATAAAATTCGTTATCTCTCTTTAGCTTCTTAAAGAGGCCTTCCAGTCTAGTCTACAAATTTACACTCATCTTCTCCATGATCTGCTTGCAACACACCACCAAATTCATGAATCCTCCACAGATTTCACTGTACCTCTCAGTCTTCTTCTTTCCCACCGTTATCCCAACATTAAGAGGTCGGTTGCCTGATGTACCCTCTCCAATGCCTTCGATCAAAGGCATCCTCTTCCACCAAACCTCTTCTCTCCATATCATCCTTCACCTTTATCTTGCCATCTAATTATCTGTCTCCCTTTTGATCTTCTTCCCCTAGCAGATTCCTCCCAAGACCTTATCACTCCCTTCCCACCATCGATCCTCAACACGTGCCCACACTATCTCAGTCCTCACACTCTTATCATCTATGTAATATTTACTACGCCTATCATTCTTCTTATTTCATCATTTTCCCATTTTTAGGCAGTGATATTCCCATAATCCACCTAAACATTCTCATCTCTGTTCTTTCAAGTTTTGCTTACTCTTTTCGTCTTAAAGCCCAAGTTTCCGATCCATACATTAACACTGGTCTTATTACTGTGCTATAGATCTTGATTTATAGCTTGATTGGCATTTTCACATCACATACTACTCCTGCTACCTCCCTCCACTTCTCGCAAGCTGCTTTTATCCTATTCATAACTTCAGCCTCACATCCTCCCTCCTGACTTCTAGTAGATCCCAAGTATCTAAATTGTTCTACCTGTTTTATAACTGAGCCTCTACTTTCATGTGTGGCTATCCAATCTCTGACTTCTTTACAGCTCACCATAGCTTCAGTCTTATCCACATTTACCCTCAAGCTACCCCTTTCCAAAGTCCTTGACACTCTACAACCCTTATCTGTAATTCTCCCTTTTTCAGCATTAATCGCCAAATCACATGCATATAGCAACTCCCACAACTCTTCATTTCTTATCTCTTCTTTTAACAGATCCAAGACCAACACAAATAAAAAAGGGACTTAATGCTGACCCCTGGTGTAATCTAACACTAACTTCAAAGGTTTCTGTTTCTCCAACAGCTATTACTTTTTTCCTTGTTCTTTTGTATATCATCTCTACCATTCTGACCAACTTCTCCGGGACTTTCCTCTTCCTCAAGCACCAAAACATTAATTTTCTTGGTATTCTATCGCAAGCCTTCTTTAAATCTACAAGAGCACAAAAGAGCTTTTGGTTTCCCTCTAGTCTCTTTCCCTTTATTTGCCTTACTATAAAGATGGCATCCACACTCCCTTTCCCCCTCATGAATCCATATTACTGTTTCCGAATCTTTACAATCGCTCTCAATCCCTCATCTAGTACCCTCTCAAAAACTTTCAAATCATGGTCTGTTAGTTTAATTCCCCTGAAGTTACCACATTCCATGATGTCACCTTTCTGCTTAAATACTGTACCTCTTAGTGCTGGGGTCCTAAACATCAAACTTTGCCTACTCTTAATACATCAGTACCAAGTTTTTTGCCATATTCTTGGTTGTAAATCTCTTGGACTCTGGAGTAGGTATGACTTCCTCCTCTTCAATTATCTGGTTCCCTATTTGAACAAGATCCTAAGCAGATAATTACAATTCATGAAATGCCAGTAGCTCTGACACCATCAGCATTCTCTCCAAATCAAGTTGTTTACAAATTTCAACAATCTTCTTGGCAAGTCAATTGTCTCCTCAAAACCATGGAAATCTTTACAAACTGGGGCAAAGATTGAACACGCATCATTCAAGCTTGTCTGCTTCACTTCAGCCCAAACATTTGAAATATTCTTTACAGCTGAAAGAATGTTGTAGGATTTCCTAAAGTCCTTCAGAGACAATTCCTGATTGTTCAATGAAACTTCTAAGGCCATACTAAATATTCTTCCACTGTAGTAAGCCTTAAAAGAGGAAATGATACCTTTGTCAAAAAGCTGCAAAAGAGCAGTAATATTGGGTGGAAGTTAACCTTCTTAATATCTACATTAAAGTCCTGGAAGTGGGCAGGGTGCCAAGGGCATTCTCAAGCATTAACAACACTTTAAAGGGCAAAGCCTTGGAAGCACAGTATTGTTCCACTTCTGGCACAAAAAAGTGAATAAACTATTCCTAGAAGACATCGAGTGTCACACAAGCCTTCTTGTTGGTTTTCCAGATGATAGGTAGTTTGACTCTTCCAAATGGCCTTGAGTACCTTTGGATTTTAATCCTGATATACCAGTAAGGCCTCAGCTTGTAGTACCCAGCAGCATTATTTCTAAAAAGCTAAGTAAGAGTCTCATTGCCAGATTTAACAAATATAAACCTGCATCATCCACATTAAAAATCTGTTCAGTAAGTTGACAAACTTCATTAATTATCTCAGCCACCACAACAGGATACACACTTTCTCCTTTCTCATCACCACTAGCAGCTTTACCTTGAACTTTAATGTTATGATAATTTGAAAACTCATTAAACTGCATTAACATACTTCTACTGGTCACTAACTCTTAACATTCACTCCCTTCCTCCTTTTCTTTATTTAGTGTGTCAAATAATGTTTTTGGTTTTCCCTGAATTACCATAAGGCTCACTGGGATATGCCATTGACTCTGCTCTTCCATCCAAAGAACTAACAACTTCTTCATCTCAATAATAACATAACTACATAAATTTGTAACCACTCAATTTCATAGGAGCAGATCCCTTCACAAGATCAAGGGTGCTATCTTTATCTTTGATAATCATTGTGACAGTCAAATGGCTTACTTTGTGTAAGCGACCAATATTTCTCAGCATTTCTCCCTATTCAGCATATTTCACAATCTCTAATTTTGCTTCCATGACAATAGCTTTCCTTTTCTCTGATTAAATGCTGTCATCGTCTGCTTTATGGTTGGGAGCCATGATGAAGAGCAAAAGTATATGGGGAACTGTTACCATAGAAGCACAGAGGAAGCGAGAATCCTGAACAGCATGTGAATAGGCACAGAGGCAGCCAAAAGCCAGAATAGTGTAGCAATGTGAATTAAGAGTTATTCATGCGCTGCTACTTGATTTTCTTCTGCCACCAAAAACAGATATTGTCCGTAAGACTTGCACGAACTAGCCCAGCCTTTTACAACAATAACAGAAGTGTTGGAAGGCAAAACCTATTGACTTAATAGCTTATAAGAGATGTGTCGTATCCACAAAATGTCACAAGGCGAGACCGTTGTAACCCAAGGACCTACTGTACACATATAGAGTACCTGGCGAGCCATGAATTTTGATCACCAATACCCCTGAGGGAGTTTGGTGAGAGGTCCTATGCAATCCAGCATTAGGATTCCCTACAGGGGCCGTAAAATTCCCGCTGGTTGTACGAGTCATGTTGGTTGGAAGAGTTATGATTCAAGAAGCAATGAGTACAGTGAACCCTCGTTTATCGCGGTTGATAGGTTCCAGTCGCGGCCGCGATAGGTGAAAATCCGCGAAGTAGTGACACCATATTTACCTATTTATTCAACATGTATATTCAGACTTTTAAAACCTTCCCTTGTACGTAGTACTGTTAACAAACTACCCTTTAATGTACAGAACACTTAATGCATGTACTACAGTACCCTAAACTAAAACAGGCACAAATATTAAAGGTGATTTTATATCATGCATTTCCTAAACATGCTAAAAAGCACGATAAAAAATGGCAACCAATGTTTTGTTTACATTTATCTCTGATCATAATGTAGAAACAAACTGGAGGTAGAGCTTTGCTTATTACCCAGACATATTTCCCATACTTTTCCCTTAGAACTACATCACATCTTCCTACTTTAGATATATATATATATATATATATATATATATATATATATATATATATATATATATAATATATATATATATGTATATATATATAAATATATATATATATATATATATATGTGTGTGTGTGTGTGTGTATATATATATATATTTATATGTATACACATATACATACCTACATATATACATAAATACATGCATACATATATATATATATATATATATATATATATTACTGTATATATATGGGTTATGGAAAAAATCCGCGAAGTGGTGAATCCGCGATGGTCGAACCGCGAAGTAGCGAGGGTTCACTGTAATCCTAATTCATAGGAGAGGTATCGCAGTCCTTTAGAGGTAAACCTAACTCGCAGACAAGAAAGGTGTTATCCCTAAAGACAAATGGCTAAAGCTAAGGACTTCGAATTCCCTCTGCTGGCTGAGCTAACTCAGGTTGAGGGAGAGCGTCGTTGCCAAGAAGACCAAGCTCAAGCTCTGGGTTGGCCGCATTAACCTTTCTGGAGAAGAGCCCCAAAGAAAAAGGATCGAAGTTGCTTTGCATAAGTACTGAGGGAACCTGGGCCAATGGTGACATGATGACAAGGTGTAAAGAGGAGAGGATTCCTCAAATCTATGTTTGCTATCATTCATAAACGTAAGCATGAGCCAAATCAATACCATAAAAAATTTGGGGATGAAAAAGAATAACCAGAAACTGTCGTCCCAAGAAGGCTTTATGGGTCGAGGAAGAGATCTCAAGGAATCGAAACGCAAAACCGTGTAAGCGATCAGACAAGTTCTCTAACTCCTGGAGAGAAGTATGAAAAAATAATCCCTAAGTAATATGTTTTTCGAGTCTCGTTCTGAATCAGAGGGGAAGGCA
>NC_090738.1:45312087-45339587 GCF_036898095.1 Palaemon carinicauda
ACTTTTTATTGTTTTATTTATCCATAAAAGAAATTTTGTACAGTATTTTATAAAAAAAAAAATCTATAAGAAGGATTTCTTACAGTATTGTTAAGATAAAAGCTACAGTATATATATATATATATATATATATATATATATATATATATATATATATATATATATATATATATATATATATATATACACACATACATACACACACACAGTGTATATACAGTATATATATAGCTAGAAAGCTAGAAATGGAGTGAAAAAAAAATTGACGGGTAGGTTGCTGTTTGCCGCCATGATGTGTTTCGAAATATACGAATTTCCAATTACACGAGGCCTTTCATCGACCAAATTCTCGCATAATTCGGGACCCTACTGTATGTGTATATATATACAGTATATATATATATATATATATATATATATATATATATATATATATATATATATATATATATATGTGTGTGTGTGTGTGTGTGTGTGTGTGTGTGTGTGTGTGTGTGAGTGTGTGTGTGTGTGAGTAAAAATCACAGGGAAACATGATGCTCAGATGCAAAAGAAACACAGGGAAAATGAAAATATGAAATATATGATTAAGTCCTGACTAGTTTCATTATACTTCTTCAGAGGACCAATTTATTAAACGAGGTTTCTTTACATTTTATATCTACAGCAAACATACGAACATACATATAGAGACTTATAGAACAATGATGCTCCCATACCAGCTACCTGTGCTGTTGTCAGGTGTTTCCTGGGCGGAGATCAAACTTCATTAGACACCTGCCAGAAAAGGTAATTTCTGGTGACCGGTAAATTCTTGTTTTGACTTTCAATATAATTTATTTATATCAATAATGGTAGCCTTATCCATATAAATATATAAGCCAAATTATTTGTATATACAACATATCTATAAATATAAATATATACATAGACATACATACATATACACATACAGTCATTCATATACAGACACATGCCTAAATATATACATAGACATACATGTGTACACATACAGGTATACATGTTTGATGTTTCTTTCCAATAAGTTATTTGAATGAACCAATTTCTTTACACATAACCAATTAATAGTTATATTTCTATCTCTAACGTGGGCAAAGAATGCATTATCATCTTGAGCATATCTGACACTTTTCTTATGTTATTCAATTCTCTTTTCTAGGGCTTTACCAGTTTGACCAATATAGAATTTTTCACATGAATTGCATGATATACGATATACACATTCCTTGGTAATGTCAGGAGAATTCTTTATTAAGGCTGTTTTTATTGTATTGCTACTCTTACATGCTACATTTACATTGATTTTTTGCAAAAGTTGGAGAATTTCTTTAAAAGAATTATCATAAGGCAGTACAAGTAAATTTTGTATATTGTAGTTCTTCCTGTTATCATTACCAAAAAAGGTCTTTTTTTGCTGTTCTTCGTGCATCATCTAACACAATTTCAGGGTACTTCAGTGTCTTACCTATTGCTCTAATCTCCTTTATTTCATCATCAATATATTCAGGGCTGCAGACCCGAAATGATCTTAAAAACATAGAAGTAAATACAGATTTTTTTAAAACTTTGTTGCTTTGATTTGAGTAGTAATGGACATATGGGTAGAGGATGGATAGGCTGTTTTTACTGTTGGAGCCCTTGGGCTTATAGCATTCTGCTTTTTTTAACTAGGGTTGTAGCTTGGCAAGTATCAATGATAATAAAAATAATAATAATAATAACAATAAACAAGGTAAACCTGTATTCTTCTAAATATCAAACACCCATTATTGATACATAGCAAATATAAAATCAAGTATAATAAAAAAGAATAACTAAACAGTGACATATACTACATACACACAAATAAATAAACAGCTTATTCACACCTAGATAGGTTCGCTATCTAGTTGGTTTAGGAAGAACCCTTTTTCTTTTATCATGGTCAAGCTTTGAACTTCTTGAAGAAATAGCATTGAATTTTAGGTAAATGCTGTTGAAATAATAAAGCTTTATAAAGTGTCTCAAGACTTAAAATATTTAACAACTTAATGTTCTTACCTAAAGCACCTTCTCTCGTTAAATGAGTTTGCATATCAATCCCAACTAGTGATCCTTGAAGAGCTATTTGCCCAAGGTTATTTACAAGTTTTACTCCTATATTTTCAATTTTCAGTTGAGTTTTCTGTTGAGATAAAATGAATGTTATATCAAGTTCAATTTAGAATAATATAATTTTTTCAAAGCTTAATAAATTGAAATTTATCAAACTTTTACATGTTTTCGTAATACAGATCAATATTTCCACGAAAACAGTAAATGAAAAGGATAATTCATCTACCAAAATTTATAAAGTACTTGAAAAGAATTCTCAAACACATAAAAGGAACACAATTAAACCACTTCATGTTGAAATTAAAGGTGGAAATAAAGGTTATCTACCGTAAACCAATGACCACCATTGAACACTTTATAACATCTTGAACAATTCCCATCATATGTAGGCTACTATTATCACCCTTTACAACATGGAAATGTCTATATGAGGATTTTTCTTTATGAAATTATTCATCTCCATTTTCTTCTGCCCTTTATTCTCTATGTCTGAAATCCAATAGGGTTCTTCATCTACCCACTTTTCCATGATTTCCTGTTTGGCACCCCATCTCATCACATGTCTAAACCATCTTAATCTTTGAATTATCAGTCCTTTACTACATTCTCTAGAAATCACATTTCTTTTTCAATATCTCCATATACCATATAATTGCCAACAGGGAAAGCATAACAGTCATAGTTTACAAAAGTGATAAATGACTGATAAGGCCATGAAAAAAAAAACAGGCCAAGCCTAGAAACGAACACTTCACTGTAGTGATTTCTATAGATTACTGTACCAGAAAACAGTCCATTCCTGTGGAACAGAAAACAAACAAATTTGGAGAGTCCTAAGTGTGGTGATTGTCCAAAGACTAATAAATTCACGAGAGCGAGTGTAAAATTTGCTATGTTACACACGACATTAAGAAACACTTCAGTAAACATCAACTTGTCCAAGCGCTGTATGATCCACGGACATTGCTGGAATTTGTTAGAAATTGGTCATGAAGGAAACGACTGCACCTAATATAAATACATTAAGAAATTTTAGTGTTGTCCAATAGCAGTGAGAGAAAACCACTGAATGATCTTTTTGATAAGAAGGGGAGTAGAAATGTACTGTATTGCAAATGGAAATATATTAATTAACTGTAAATATCAGGAGTAAGACTTAGGTTTTTTATGTGCTGTATGTAAATTTAGTACAATAGAAGATTTTCACTATGGAAACAATGACCCATATAGAGTTTTTCTAAGGTAACTGACAATCCATTAATCTTCCCGTGGTATTTTATAACTTCTGCATTTTGACACTTTGTACATTTATGTTTTGAACAATACTGTACTGTACAATCAATATCCAAACTAAAGTCAAGGACAAATATACAAACTTCATGACCAGCGTCTGGGTTTTCTGTTCAGCATTGGAAATCGAAGGAAGTGTATCACATGAACCAATGCCTTTGATAATACATGTTGCAAATTATGTTTATTAAATAAATATTTTTTCTAAAAGATCAAATTTATTTTTACCACCAAGATGACTGTTTCCTTGCAGCTTAGCCCATTATAGTCTTTTATTTACTAAAATAAATTTGATCAGATTTGAGCTTTTCAGAATTTATTTTTGGAGTAACTCTGTAAAGAGTACCGCTAGATTGGAGTCAGCATACTGACTGATAAAGTCATAGGGAAGTTCTAAGATTATCACAGAGTCCCCTTGCCCAGAATGAAATCAAGGGGGTATGCCAAGAACCTATTTCACTTTGATTTCTTTCTTTTCCCCAGACCTCTGGGGCAATCTACAGCAGTGGTGTTAATGTGTGGTCGGCATGCTGACAATAGACAGTCTGTGTGCTACGTTCAGCCGCAGTCCGCAAACCACTACAATAATAAAAGGAAAGTTAAAGGAGGTTTACATCATCGAGAGTGGTGATTTAATATTAAGGTTAACATCTCAGCAAATAAGGCACAAGCTATTGCTTGGAGGGATATAAGGATACAGGCTACCATCTTGGTCTTCTGCCTTGCAAATCTTAAGTGTGTAAAAGAGTGTCTAAAAGATTGCAAGAATTATGAAGTAGAAGACTCTAAAGTAATAAGAATTTGAAGCTCTACGAGGTGATCTCGAATCTGAGAGGTGGTGTGTACCTTAATGAATAGTGCACTAGAACCACTAGTCAACTGACTTATGCTCATGTTTGAAACAGGGCAGGCTAGGACTAAAATATAACACTGAATTTAAAACTTAATGGCATTGTACTAAAGAAAATAATGATGTTAATCTCTTTGTGAGCTCAGGATTATCAAAATTAACTTGTTAGGCTGTAGCACAGTCAATGGTTACAGCGGCATTATCGCTTTCATTTCCTCTATAAGCTTCTTAGCTTAGCATTCTCAGGAATACCCCTAAACTAAGAAGTAAGCTTCTTTCAAGCTTTAAACTTTGGATCATGATCACATAAAAACAATTCTTAAGCACAACAGTGCAGCAATTTCTAACATATCTGGCAAAGGCTTTTTAAAAACACTAAAATCAGTATAAAACAAATAAAAAACCTGACACCTGGAGCAAAGGAGTACACGTCCTTGTGTTCAATGTCGATTTTCAGACTGAAGAAACTATCCAACATGAGCAGTATATTGTTGTTATGATACAGTACTTGTCTCATTGTTTCACTAAAGGCATTAGTATATTGGAAAAAAATAAGATAGGAAAATTTCTTAATTTTAAAGAGTAACGTTGACATTCCACGCTTTCAGAAATGAAAGCAATATGAACATCATGTGAGATTCATAAAAATAAGAAATTTCATTATAAAAATTCTGTTTATAATGATCCTAAAACTATTAATCCATTTCTCAGTTATTATTAAGGTACCTAGAAAAAATCTACTTTTAGCCTGAATATTTGTGGATTAACAATGAAAATCAGTTTCTGGTTAGACACATTAGCTGAGAAGTCAAGATACTTTAACACTGACACTTTCATAAACTTCCTACAAAGAATTTTTTTTACATAAAATTACCATAAATGAAACAAAAACAAAAACTATGTACAGAATGGTAACAAAATGATTAAAGTGTACCCTAAACATAAGAACGTAGGATATAAGAACTCTCTAAGTTCAATCTACTGATGAAGGTAGAGATCACCTAGCAGAACTGGATCAGTTGCCAATGGGCTTTATAAAAGTTAATCAAGATTCTGCAATCCTACCTGAAAGTTACTCTGGTATTTATGAAAGACCTTGACCATCTTTAGTGGCTAGACCCTCAAATTAGAGAACTTCTACTTTGCTCCTCATAGATTGTTGCAAAAGATAAGTAAACCTGACAAAGCTATCTTGCTTGGAGATTTCAAAGCTTGTATTTGGAAGAAGGGTCTGTGGGAAGGTGCCTTAAGTTATCGTGACAGTGGCAATATGAATACTAATGGTTCAGACTCCTCTCCCTATGCACTGAGCATGATCTTGTACAATAAACAAAATATTCCTGGTTCAGGACAAGTTAAAAGATTGGAGACCTATTTAGTAGAGGAGCTACACATGAATATACTATCTACAGGAGCTCGGCACGTGGAGACCTTACACGTGAGGATTGCTTGCGTGTGTATCTTACATAATGGAACCTTGCATGTGTAGATCTAATGCATAGAGATCAGACGCATGAGAGACTTAGGACAAAAAGCTCTAAAATCTGTAGCCTTAACAGGCGATCCATTGTTTTCAGAAAATTGTGCATGTAAGAGTGACAGTAACCATGCACGTGAAGGACAGCATAAGTATAGAGGAGACCATGCACACAGAGACGTATAAGGCTGATGAGATGATAAAGCTCACATAGCACTATCACCTGAAGATCGTATGCATGAAGATATTTGTGTAGGTGTAGAATCTTCACAATGGCATCTCAAAAATACAGTATAGGCATACATGAGCATGAAGATTTAGTGTAGTCTCCTAGGGTGCAGGGATAAGAAGATCTCTCTTCTCCTCAGCCTTGAGATGTCCCTGAAGTCTCGTCATTTGACAAAGAGAGGACATGATGTGTGTCTGAAGCTTGAGCAGAGAAGTCTCCCTACGAAACACAGTACTACCCCTGTCAAACTTATGTGAAAGGGATGAAGGAGCAGGCTGGGCACATGTAAGATGTTTCTTCTTTTCCTCCAGGAGATAGAAGGACCCAGGAGACTCAGCAGAACAGGAAGAGATTGAAGAAATTGAATTGGGAGGAGAGGAAAGGCAAGGTCATTTCCTGCTCTTCTCATGAGTCTTGGTCAAAAATTTTCTTTCCAAAGACAAGGATCAACAATCAACTATACCTTCTGTAGGCAGGGTCTGGATGGAGGGAATCACTTCAGGAACTCCTTCTGCAAGGATAGGATGAAGGCACAGCAGCAGAAGACTTGGGAGTCCTAGCAATAGCTAGAACTTACAGCATCTTTTCTTTGACAGAAAGTACTCCAGTCCTAAGGAAGGCTACAAGATCCTTAGGGCCAGGTCCTTAGAAGCGTCATCTTCGGTGATTACCCGGGCAGGCTCACTATGAGACGGGCATGAAATTCCTCCTTTACTTGGAGAAGGAGATAAGTCCGTCTTACCTGCCGCTTGCCCTGAGTGCAGGTCTCGGTCATTATCCCTATTCAGGTACCTGCCTGAGGTAGATGGAGAAGAAGAAGCTTGAGTACCAGAAGAAGCCCCCGAAGGCCAAGAATCTCACTTAAACTTCTTCCTCCTCCCCTACTCTGACCAATGCAAAAGCAGTCATTCCCTACAGTCATCACAAGGGGTGGACTGCATGCAGTTATGACTCTGTAAAATTAGCATAGAGAATGGGGATCCACCTCAGTCCTGCTCATGAACCTGTCGCACTTGTGGCCAGGAATACAAGCGCAGGCTCGCATGCTTACACATGGATTCTCCAAAGTCAGTCAAGCATAATTACTCTGAAAAGAAAAGAAAACTAATTTTGAAAGACAGCAGAGTTTTGATAGAACAAAGTACAGTAGGGTCCCAAATTACACGTGTTCTAATTACGCGATTCCTCAATTACGCGATCGATAGTTTTTAAAAATTAAATTTCCTGTATCTGCGAGGAGCATTCTAAATCCGCGAGTCAAGCACCGCGAAGCGTAGGAAATCTATTGTTTTCTTAATTGTATTGGGGGGGGGGGGGTGATGGTTCCCCGATGTCTGAGAAGGGGGGGGGGAGAATGTGAGAGAAAGATTTCTGTTCAAACATTTTAAGACTAGTTTTGGATGAAAAATGTTAAGGTTTGCCCATCTGTTGTGTGAACTTGTCGCTAGGCTAGCCTAACTGTCCAACACCTATATGTATAATATTCCATATTTGTACTAATTAATTTCTATACTTACGTTGTGATTATGGTGAAAAATCTTTATTCATTAAACTTTAAATTAAAACCCATCAAAATCAACAGTGCCATTTGAAATATTGAAAAGTTTCCAAAAAAAAAAATCAACAGAACAGCATCGTCATGGGAACACCTTTGTTGCTTTCGTGGGCAAGACTACCGCTATCATCCAGTAGTAGTGCGTTGTGCTCCGTTTCATCTAAATTGTTTGAAATTCTTTTATATAGTACTTTTGAAACCAAAAATTAAATTAAATAAAGACTATTTTATATCATGCTACTGCCAAACATGTCACTACAACCAAACCCATTACTTTGTTTAGTACGTTCCATCGCCGATCATAACGAACTCGCTAACCAATTTTAACATCTGTCTATAGGTTAACTTTTGTGGCAAAAGATATCTTACCAGGTACTATGTAATAATAATGTTATAATTAATGTTGTTTTATTTATCCTTAGAAAATCAAAATAAATGAAATATGAGCAATTTTGTTTCGTGTTTTTTTTTTTTCCTAAAAAAACGCCTCCTTAAAAGGAAAAAGTTTTTTTTACGTTTCATCGTCGATCATAAACGCATTTACTCCTGAAAGTGATATTGAAGAGCTTTTACTAAAGATGTTATTATAAATAAAGATTATAAATAGGTGGTAAAATATCTATAATTAAAGTGTAGCAGCATCAAGAAATGTTGGGGTTCGCCCTTTACATAAGAATGTACTGTACATTGGATTAGACAGAACGTAGAAAAAATCAATTAGGGAAAAATCGGTATTCGATATCCTCTTCATCAGCATCGTCAATCGGGCTTTTTATTTTTTTTATTCTCAGTCGCTAACTAGTTATCGCACTGTCAAGATCTGCACACATTCCGATAATTCACATTTGAAGGTTTTCTGGGAGAGGATGGATAGAGAAAATACCGAACTATATAAAATGTTTTTTTAACCTGTTAAGCGTCACCCACGTGATAAACCGTTCACCACGATCTACTCGGTACCGCCTTCAACTGTATATTCCGTTCATGACTTTAATTGCCTTTTACAAGCCGTCAGTCTCGTGATATTACGTTTACTCGTATAGTAAGTATAGGATCACCACTTGGCAACACTCTCAGCATATGGGGACTGTGAATAGAAACTTATATGATGTCTGGCAACTATTTTTCTGAAGGTAGCTTGATGTTAGAACTTAGAAAACTGGTTTCCTATCAGTGCGCTCGGGCGTTCATGCATAAGTGGTTATTTGTTGTTCCTTTTGTAATGAACGGTCTAAAGAGGAAGGTTATTTCTTCAGATGAAATAAATGATATTCTTGCTGAGGAATTTGATAATGATAACCTGTTTGATAATGAGAGCACTAGTTCTGAATCCTCCAGTGATGAGTATATTGAAGAAACAAAGTTTTCTTTCGATGCCGAAAGCGAAAATGACTTCTCATTACCGAATGACTGGACAATGAAATTTCACAAAACTATAAAGGGAAAGGAAACGCCGAGAGAGAGAGAGAGAGAGAGAGAGAGAGAGAGAGAGAGAGAGAGAGAGAGAGAGAGAGAGAATAAAGTGGATAAATAATGTACAAAAGTATGACGAACATATTTGAAAACTATACAGGAAACGATATGGAGAGAGAGAGAGAGAGAGAGAGAGAGAGAGAGAGAGAGAGAGAGAGAGAGAGAGAGAGAGAGAGAGAGAGAGAGAGAGAGAGAGAGAGAGAGAGAGAGAGGGGGGGGGGGGAGAGACTTATCCCTTTCCTTTTGTTGCTTATCCAGGCGTAAGATTTACGATTGAAGATAAAAAGAACCCATTAGAATATTCAGTATTATGTAGCCATTTGAAATGAAATAATAGTAGTATTAATTGTTTTTTTTTACTCAACCATTTAATTAATATCCCTACTTTTAACTATAATTACGAATTATAAGCATAAAGAAATTATATTAACTTTGAAAAATTATCATTAGTGAAATGACCGCTCAGGGCAAAAAAAGCGTGACGGTACGTTAGCGGTAACCTGGTCCAAGGGGGACGCTTAGATGTTTTCTGGCAGAAAACTACGGTAGATTATCGTACAGCAGCCCAGTGCACACTTGCGCCTAGTGGCCGTGTTTACGTGTGGGAGTGTCATCATGGATATACAGTACTATACTGTAATTTTTAACTATTGCTAGATACTGTATCAAACCTTGAAAACCCTTTTTTGTTTTTTGTATCTATAGGAAATAATTCTACACCATTCGGAAAATACTGAAAACAGTAAGCTATGCATAGTACAGTAGTAAATACTACAGTCATAGAAAATTATCAAAACTTTAACAACTTTTTATTGTTTTATTTATCCATAAAAGAAATTTTGTACAGTATTTTATAAAAAAAAAATCTATAAGAAGGATTTCTTACAGTATTGTTAAGATAAAAGCTACAGTATATATATATATATATACAGTGAACCCTCGCTACTTCGCGGTTCGACCATCGCGGATTCACCACTTCGCGGGTTTTTTCCATAACCCATATATATATACATATCGCGGATTTTCCGGAAAATTCGAAAATACCGCGAAATCTGAAGACCCCCAAATACGATATTTTGTTACCTGTAATTCCATTAATACTGTAATTAGTAATATCTGCTCTTACTGATTGTTCATTGCATTACATATGATATATAATTCAGCACAGAAAGAAATAAAACACGAAAAGAGAATGTGATCATACGATAATACAGTACTGTATACAGTACGTAGTAAAATTAAATCGAACATGAAACGCAAATCAGATGCAGTCATACCATATTAGAATGGTGTAAGGCTGCTGATGGCTACCATACTACAAATGTAATGGATGTGCATCTTTTCCATGATTCTTTTGTATGTATACGTACGTAGTACTGCATCCAATAATATTCTTTGTTGCAAAAATCACATTTCGAATAAGCGTACGAGAGAGAGAGAGATAGAGAGGGAGAGAGAGAGAGAGGGAGAGAGAGAGAGACACATCCTACAAAAGAATAAAATAGCATACGTAAAGCTATTACGTGTACAGTATTATTATTGTTATTATTATTATTATTGTTGTTGTTGTTAATAAAATTATTATTGTTATTATTATTATCATTATTATTATTATTACTGTATTATTATCATACGATAATTCAGTAATGTATACAGTACGTAGTAAAATTAAATTGAACATGAAACGCAAATCAGATGCAGTCATACAATATTACAATGGTGTAAGGCTGCTGATGGCTACTACTGTACGTACTACAAATGTAATGGATGTGCTTCTTTTCCATGAATCTTTTGTATGTATACGTACGTAGTACTGCATCCAATAATATTCTTTGTTGCAAAAATCACATTTCGAATAAGCGTACGAGAGAGAGAGAGAGAGAGAGAGAGAGAGAGAGAGAGAGAGAGAGAGAGAGAGAGAGAGAGAGAGAGAGAGACACACACACACACACATCCTACAAAAGAATAAAATACTGTAGCATACGTAAAGCTATTATTATCATTGTTGTTGTTGTTAATAAAATTATGATTGTTATTATTATTATCATTATTATTATTATTATTACAGTACTGTACTGTATTATTATCATTATTTATTATTATCATTATTAATACTGTACGTACGGTATGCGCGGGGTATCTTGTATGAGTTGGTAACCTACGCATCATATACTGTAAGACGGGTTGTGATTGGTTCAAGCGCTGATAGATGACGAATCAGAACTCAAGTTTTGTTATCTAGCCTGTGATTGGTGTTTTGCCATCATCTCCAGCTTCCAGCATCTAGGTTCTCGCGGGCCCGGGTCGTCCACTCTCTGTTCCCGCGTATCGCTGAGTAGACGTTCTTAAGTTTGTGAAGTTTAATCTGTGCTGTGTGCGACCTTTTTAAGTTGAACTTTTTGTCAAATCCTACTGTACAATGGCTCCCAAGCGTTCTGCTTCTACTAAGGCTGCTAGTGAGCCTAAACGCCACCGAAGGATGATGACGATTGCTGAGAAGGTTACGCTTCTCGATATGTTAAAAGATGGTAGAAGTTACGCGTTCGCTGCGCGCCATTTTGGGATCAACGAATCTACTGTTCGCTATATCAAGAAGGACGAGGCGAACATTAGAAAGACGGCTGCAATCACCTTTAGCAGATCAGCGAAGCGAGTCGTTACAACGCGTAATAAAACGATCGTACGCATGGAAGGTGCTTTAGCTGTGTGGATTGCCGACTGCCGGAAGAAGAACATAGCCTTGGATACGAACACCATCAGAACAAAGGCTTTGAGCTTGTATGAGAATTTCGCTGCAAAGGAACCTCAAGACGACGACGGCAACCATGCTGAAGAAGATGATGATGCAGATGATCCTCAACCAGGGACATCCACTGATTCCCAGCCTCAGAAACAACGTTTTTTCCGCCAGCAAAGGATGGTTCGCGAAGTTTCAGAAACGCTTCGCTCTGAAAAGCGTTTCCCTGCATGGCGAGGCTACTTCGGCTGACACTGCCGCTGCTGAAACTTACGCGAACCAGACATTCAAGAATATTATCGCCGAAGGTGGATACAAGCCGGAACAAGTCTTTAATATGGATGAGACTGGCTTGTTTTGGAAGAGAATGCCGTCGCGAACTTTCCTGTTCAAAGAGGAAGCCAAAGCCTCTGGCTTTAAAGCATTCAAGGATCGCGTTACCCTCGTGATGTGTGGCAATGCTGCTGGATTTTTGCTAAAGCCGGGGCTTATTTATAAGTCGAAAAATCCTCGCGCTTTGAAAAATAAAAATAAGAATCTCCTTCCCGTGTACTGGATGCATAATCAAAAAGCATGGATTACGAAGATGCTGACCTCCAACTGGTTCCATCAGTGTTTTATCCCGCAAGTCAGCAAATATCTCTTAGAGAAGGGCTTGCCATTCAAGATCCTTCTCCTTATGGATAACGCTGGTGGACACGCAACTGACCTGTCGCATGAGGGCATTCAGGTCGAGTTCCTGCCACCCAACACCACGTCATTAATTCAACCGATGGACCAGGGGGTTATCAGGGCGTTCAAGGCCCTCTACACGAAGAACACCTTGGCGGACCTCGTTGCGTGTGTGGATGCTGCCCAAGAGGATGAGGATGAAGATTTTAACTTGAAGGCGTACTGGCGGCAGTACACCATAGCCACGTGCCTGCAGAATATTCAGAAGGCACTTCAAGAGATGAAACCTGCAACTGTGAATGCGAGCTGGAAGAAGTTGTGGCCCCAGATTGTTTACGACGACGAGGGATTTACACCTGCTGAAATCCAACACTCTGCAATACGCAAATCTGTGCAGTTGGCTGCCATAATTGGAGGTGACGGGTTTGGCGACATGACGACTGAAGACGTCGACGAGTTGTTGGACTGCCATTCCCAGCCCCTAACTGACGCAGACCTCGAAGACCTGACGAAATCGGCAAGCGAAGAAGAGAGTGAAACCCAGGAAGAGACCCAAGAAAATGTCGAAGAAACGGGCTTAACATTAGAACGGCTTGCCAAGGCCTGCAACCATGCGCAGGAATTGAAAGAAATGTTGCAAGAGTGGGACGAGGATATGGTTCGGTCGATGCAATTCTGCAACAAGATCGATGAAGACATGACTCCCTACAAGATGCTCTTAGATCGAAAAAAGAAGCAGCGGCAACAACTTCCGATCACAATGTTCTTCCAGCCTCGCAAAAAAGAGCCAGTTCCTCCTGCTAGTACGCCTTCGGAAGAAATTGAAGAAGTTTCCCAGGAAGAAGTTGAAGAGGTGTCCCAGGAAAAGACACCTCCGTCTGAAGAGACGTAAAATACTACCTGGCTGCACAGTAGAACACATCATCAGCTTCATCATCATCATTTCTACTGTGCAGCAAATTCATCGCCATCATCATTCAAGTTTTTCTTGAACTTCTATCGTGGTGAGTACAGTAACAATCTTTATTTTTTACTTTAATATTCTCACATTCTAAAACTGTATTTGTGCCTGTTTTATAGTTTAGTACTGTACTGTATGCATTAAGTTAAAGGGAAGGTTTTAAAAGTCTACATGTTGTAACCTATCATATTTTTTTTGTTTAAAATTTACATTTACGTACGTAAAACAATATCTCTCTCTCTCTCTCTCTCTCTCTCTCTCTCTCTCTCTCTCTCTCTCTCTCTCTCTCTCTCTCTCTCTCTCTCTCTCTCTCTCTCTCTCTCGTAAATTGATTTCTTTTGTTTAAAATTCACATTTACAGTACGTACGTAAAACAATCTCTCTCTCTCTCTCTCTCTCTCTCTCTCTCTCTCTCTCTCTCTCTCTCTCTCTCTCTCGTAAATTGTTTTCCTGCTTTGCTACGTACAATATGTACTGTACAGTACTGTATGATTTTATATAGATACGGTAAATTATATTTGTAAGGTAACATATTTTGTAAATGCTTTTACTGTAAATACTGTACTGTATCATTACAGTATTTATCACTATCATCATGCGCGTTAAATGCCTTGTTTGTTCTGAGCGTGGTTGTTTACTGAGCGTACAGTACTTTATGACGCCGTCGTTTCAGGCGGCGTCATAAAGAAAAACATTTCATTTGGAAGTCCTAAGAAAAATTAAGTAAAACATTGGTAATAACAAAATCAACATACTGTATAATCAATATAATCGATGCAAAAACTAACCTATACATATATGTGTACACTAAACGAGTTTGTTTCTTCATTATGATCAGAGATGAACGTAAACAAAACATTGGTTGCCATTTTTTATCGTGCTTTTTAGGTGTTTAGGAAACGCATGATATAAAATCGCCTTTAATATTTGTGCCTGTTTTAGTTTAGGGTGCTGTAGTACATGCATTAAGTGTTCTGTACATTAAAGGGTGGTTTGTTAACAGTACTACGTACAAGGGAAGGTTTTAAAAGTCCGAATATACATGTTAAATAAATAGGTAAATATGTCACTACTTCGCGGAATTTAACCTATCGCGGCCGGGTCTGGAACCTATCTACCGCGATAAACGAGGGTTCACTGTATATATATATATATATATATATATATATATATATATATATATAATATATACATACACACATACATACACACACACATACATACACACACACAGTGTATATACAGTATATATATAGCTAGAAAGCTAGAAATGGAGTGAAAAAAAATTGACGGGTAGGTTGCTGTTTGCCGCCATGATGTGTTTCGAAATATACGAATTTCCAATTACACGAGGCCTTTCATCGACCAAATTCTCGCATAATTCGGGACCCTACTGTATGTCCTTACTGTTCACTGGCTGAAGTCAAAGTGGCTACTCAGTCTAATGGCAAGTGGCAGGGCTTCCCCACCACCCACCAGTAACTACTGACACCTTGTTCTAAATCTTAACAACAGAGTTTCAGCTTCACTGAAATCATACTCCAATTAAAGGACGAGGGTTTGTATTCATGTAGGATCAAAAAGGTCTAAAATAAAACAACTCAACACTCACCAAAGGAAAGAAAAGCCAATATCTGTGTAACATTACATCCAAAGATGGCTTTTTTGCACCAAATTGCTGAGGAGGACTGGTCATAGGTGTGGCTGCTAAGGCTTTGTGCTCTAGGAAAGTTAGCATGCGATCACGTATTGTCACCTGTGGCTCACTAAGATGCACCGATATATTCTGAAAGAATTCAAAAACTTTAACTAACAGAACAGGTATTCTATGTTTAGAATATGTGTGAAAACTCCAATACTATGTACGTACATAGGCAAATTAAGACTGAAACTGTTATAAGAGAGCAAGATACATTTTAAAATACATTAATTTTTTTCTTGTAATACATCAATAAGGAATAATAAGTTACATACCTCCATGGCTGCTACAGTTTCTGCATTAGCTTCCACAGAAAATTTGAGTGAAAACATAGACTCAATTAGCGAGGGATCTTTTTCAGTGCTGAGTGTCCCCCCACTTGGATGTTTTTTCTCATCTCCCTCACTCACATGTTGTAGGACTTTGAAGTGGGCACCACTAATGTCAACTTTCAACTATAATAGATATAAAAGGATAAAATTTTATAGGATAATTAGAATGTTTCACAAATACATATTAAGAATATCAGCAACATAATAACAATAGGTTTCAGGATAGAATGAGTGATATGACAGATATCCTGGGTAGATACAGTAAAACCTCAAGGACCTTGACTTCCTGAAGTTCTGTAAAGATTTATTTCTATGAATCTCACATGAGGTTCTCATTACTTCCTACTCAAAGCTCACTAAAGTTGATATCTATCATAAAATTTAAATTTACTTTTTTCCCTCAATTCAATAGCCTTATCCCCATAGTATAATACTACAAATTATTTGGCGTAAAGCAATGCAAGTGGCATGGGTAAGCCCTATACAACGGATTTTGGTCAAAGTGAAAAATCTATTTTTGGGTGAAAGGGCCATGTCGTCCTGATGGAAGGGTTCCTATAGGTAGCCTTCTAAGGGATATTTGCTACAGTTATACTCCCAGAGAATTAAACCAAAGGTCTCCAGGATTCCAACTCCTGCCACGAGTATCCAATAAAGGATATCGTATAATATCAGGGGACGTATTCTAGATACGACACGTCAATCTTCACCCCGAATAGATTCAATGCTTCGATGTATGGGGGAAGAGTGGCAAAGAAAGGGATGCCGTTCTAGGTACCCGGTGGATCTCCTTCCCTACTACTACCGCGACGCCATTCCTATTCTTGTCGTTAAGCGGAAATGGCCACAGATAAAATAATTTTGGGAGGGATCAGTAAAAGGGTGGGTTCCATCAGGACAACATGGCCCTCTCACTCAAAAACAGATTTTTCACTTTGATCAAAATCTGTTTTTTGGGCTCAGGGCATGTCGTGCTCATGGAAGTATACTAGAGAGTTGTCTTGAAATTACTATTAGCTGTGGGTTTGTGTATGTGCCTTCTACCTTGAGTAGATTTCCTTATCTGGTCTACTAGACTTATATGTGAAATTCCAGAGATCTGTCACGTCCACTAAACCTGGAGCTGGTTTAGTACTTCCAGCCCCCAGCAGGGAAATGTCGATATCGACAATAAGGATTCAAGGTTTGTATTCCCCCTTGGAACAAAAAGGAAAACATTGAAGCATACCTTTTTACTTACCTTAAGAATATAAGTTTTATTCCTCTAGAAAACATTATTGTGATTTCAAGGATCTAAGCCCCATACAGGGGTTTTGTGAAACTATAGCATACTTTATTAGCTTATAACTGACGGAGCAGTAATACAGTGAGCCCTTGCTACTTCGCGGTTCGACTATCGCGGATCTTTTTCATAACGCATGTATATACACATATCGCGGATTTTCCGGAAATTTCAAAAATAGTCGCGATATATGAAGACCCCAAATATTTTGTTAATTCCATTAATAATTAGTAATATCTGCTCTTACTGATGGTTCATTGCATTTCATGACATATAATTCAGTACAGAAAGAAATAAAACACGAAAAGAGAATGTGATCATACGATAATTCAGTATACGTAGTAAAATTAAATCGAACATGAAACGCAAATCAGATGCTGTCTGACTTTGTCATATTTGAATGGTGTAAGGCTGCTGATGGCTATTACTACAAATGTAATGGATGTGCATCTTTTCCATGAATCTTTTGTATGTATACGTACGTAGTACTGCATCCAATAATATTCTTTGTTGAAAAAAATCACATCTCGAATAAGCGTACATATCCTACAACAATACAAGCGTAAAATAGCGTACGTAAAGCACACTGTATATAGTACCTTGTATTTGAATTTGTAACTACGTAGCATGTAAGACTGACTGTGATTTGTTCCAGTGCTGATAGATGATGAATCAACTCTCTCTCTCTCTCTCTCTCTCTCTCTCTCTCTCTCTCTCTCTCTCTCTCTCTCTCTCTCTCTCTCTCTCTCTCTCTCTCTCTCTCTCGTAAATGATCATTCGGTCATTAGCGGCAGTTTGTTATTGTTGATTAAACGCCAAAAAAAAAAAAAAAAAAAAAAATGTTTTCCTGCTTTGCTACGTATGTAGGATTTTATATACAGTAGATACGGTAAATAATATTTGTAATAACATATTTACTAAAAGCTTTTAATATCATTATTTATCACTTTCATCATGCGCGTTTAATGCCTTCGTTTGTTTATTACGATCGAAGATGGAGCGTACAGTAAACGAATGGAAGGTTTCCGTTTCAGGTGGCGTCATAAAGAAAAACATTATATAAATGGCATTCATTTCATTTATTTGGAAGTCCTAAGAAAAATTAAGTAAAACATTGGTAATAACAAAATCAACATGTAATCAATATAATCGATGCAAAAACTAACCTATACACAGATGTGTAAATGCGTTTGTTTCTTCATTATGATCAGAGATAAACATAAACAAAACATTGGTTGTCCTTTTTTATCGTGCTTTTTGGCGTGTTTAGGAAACGCATGATATACAATCGCATTTAATATTTGTGCCTGTTTTAGTTTAGGGTACTGTAGTACTGTACATGCATTAAGTGCTCTGTACATTAAAGGGTAGTTTGTTAACAGTACTACGTAAAGGGAAGGTTTTAAAAGTCTGAATATACATGTTAAATAAATACGTAAATATGGTGTCCCTACTTCGCGGATTTTCAGCTATCGCAGTCGGGTTTGGAACCTATCTACCGCGATAAACGAGGGTTCACTGCATTACGTATTTTATTATGCAACTATATTATCAAATGTAGTTACAACAAAGTATGAATCTGATCCAGCATTACAACACACTAAAACACATATTTTCTCGTGTAGAAAAAATATACGAATACATTATCAGAATAATGCCGCTCAATAGAGATGTGAAACCAAATCTATCTGTTATAGTCAGATGTTCGGAAATGCATTAACACTGTAATGAAAACGTTCACTCGGCACTGGTGCATTGATCAGATATGCGCCTACACAGAACAGTATGTTCACCATAGTTATGATCTGCACCAGTCGGTAGGTATACGCATGCACCCGATGCACTGTAAAGTCCCAAAACAGTCCACTGTTCATCGCAGCACTAGACGACGGGTTTAATCACACTACCCACCGCCACCACAAAGTGTTTTATCTCATGTACTTGCTTCACGTAATGTTTGTAGAAGACCCTGGATGATTTCCATCCAGTGTATGAGCTGAGTCTCTCAAAGTCCATATGTTGAAAGAAGTTCAACGAAGAAGCAACTTTCCTCGGATCGTGACCCGCGGGTGTACTGTCAGGATCTGCTATGCAAATAAAGTAGGTGAGCTTCGCTCTCAGTTGTCTTAAAGATAAGTTTGATCCTTAAGTTTTGCCTCTGAAGAGCTGTCCTCCTTTGAAGTTTAAAGTTCTTCAAAGATAGGCCTTAAGACACTCTACTGGGCACAGAGAGGCATCTTCCTTCAATGGGCAGATTCTCCAAGGACCCCACCTCATGGTGGGTAGCTCATTCTTGGCAAGAAAGGCAGGATCGGGAAACAGGTTCACTTCTCCTGAGTCCAAGAACTGAATATGGCCTTTGTTTCTGGATAAGGCTACTATTTCACTAAATCTAGCCCCTGTGGCTATTGCGAACAGAAAAATGACTTTCTGTGTTAAATCCTTTAGAGTACAGTCCTCATTGTCCAGATTCGAAGCATAGTGCAAATCTTTGTCCAAAGACCACGTGATGGGCTTTGGTGGGGCTGCAGGCTTGAGTCTAGCGCATGCTCTTGGGATCTTATTAAAGATTTCACCTAAGAGGTCCACCTCAAAAGCGTACAGAAGTGGTCTAACCAGGGTCGATTTAAAAGAAGTAATTGTAGAAGAGGCTAGGCCTTGTTCGTGGAGATGTATAAAGAATGCAAGACAGAAATCTATCGATATCTCTGTCGGTTTCCTTGCTTTCACAAAGGTCACCCATTTCTTCCATGACGTTTCGTATTGCCTCCTAGTCGAACATTTCTTGTACTCCTCGATGAAGTCAACTTTATCCTTTGAGATTCCGAATCTTTTGTTCGCTGCTAAGGCGAGAAAATCATGAGATGTAGGTTGCTGGTTCTTGAGGATGAAGCGTAGACAGTCGACTTCTGGACCAGTTGAGACAGCACTGGATTTGGCAGTGGAAACAGCTTCAGTTTCAACTCTAGGTCTAGAGGAAACCAATTGCTTTTGGGCCACTTGGGGGCTACTACTGCTGCTGTCCCTCTGAAGGATCTTAGCTTGTCGAATGACTCTTAGCCGGAGATTGGTTGGTGGAAACAGGTAAATGCGATTCCACCTGTTCCAGTCGAGGGACATGGCATCCATCACTTCTGCTTGAGGGTCCAGGTAAGGGACTACGTAACGAGATAGTTTCTTGTTGTCGCTCGTTGCGAAGAGGTCGATCTGCAGTTCTGGGACTTTTTCTGAGATGAAGGAGAATGAGTCTGCGTCTAGGGACCATTCTGTCTCTAAGGGCTTTCGCCTGGATAGAGCGTCCGCCATCACATTGCGGATCCCTTGTAGGTGAACTGCTGATAGGTGCCATCCCTTCTTCCTTGCCAAGAAGAAGATGGCTAACATCACATGGTTGATGTGAGGTGATCTCGAGCCTTGTTGATTTAGACACTTTACTATCACCTCGTTGTCCAGGACCAATCTGATGTGGATTGATCTGCAAGGGGATAGTCTCTTCAACATCAGAAATACTGCCATAGCTTCAAAAATGTTATGAAATGTTTTGAACTGGCGCAACCATGTCCCTTCCACTTTCTTGTCGTGAGAATGACCTCCCTATCTTTCCAAGGAGGCATCCGTATGTATCACCACTGATGGTTGTGGTGGTTGCAGGGGAATTATCCATGCTAAACTCTTAGCTGTTGACAACGGCTTTAATTGCATGCGCAACAAGGCCAGGGTTAACCTTAGTTGATCTCTTAGAGCGTTTGATGCGTATTTCCTCCAGACTCCCGACGCATCTTTCAAACGTGCCTTTAGCACAGGGTCTGTCCCTGCTGCGAACTGAAGAGAGCCAAATACACTTTCCTATTGGCGTCTTTAAATCCTCTTGTGACGGATTAGTCTCCTGACAGATCTTGCTATTTCTCTCCTCTTCTTGGATGGAATGGAGAGGTGGTGTGACTTTAAGTTCCATTGGATTCCTAACCACTGGAACTGTTGAGCTGGAGTGAGACGAGACTTCTTGCAGTAGATCTTGAAGCCCAGGTGCTCCAAAAACTGGATCACCTTTTGGGCTGCCTGCAGACAAGTAATCTTGGATGCTGCCCATACCAACCAGTCATCTAAATATGCTACCACTTGAACACCTTCGGTGCATAGCTGTTGGACGATTGTGTCTGCTAGCTTTGAGAATATCCTTGGGGCTGTGTTCAGTCCAAAGGGCATTGCTCTGAAGACAAACTTCTTCTGTAGTTTAAATCCTAGGTAGAAGGAGTAAAGGCGACTCATCGGGAGATGCCAGTAAGCATCTGCTAGGTCTATTTAGACCGTGTATGCCCCTTTTGGCAGAAGGGTTCTTATGTGTTGCAAAGTAAGCATCCGATACTTCTTGTTCTCGATGAACTTGTTGAGTGGAGACAAGTCTAGAATGACTCCGAGTTTGTCAGAGTCTTTCTTGGGAACACAAAACAGCCTTCCTTGGAACTTGATGGACTTCGCTTTCTTTATCACCTTCTTGTTCAAGAGTTCTGAGGTATATTCTTCCAACAAGGGGGTGGAGTGTTGGAAGAATTAACCACTAGAGAGCCGCTTCCAAATACACATAATATGCACTGCATATACCAAATGTGCACACATGTGCAAGACATGGCTGGCATCATATGTTCTCCTCTGAGTATTTTTTCTGGGCAAATCTTATGCTCTTGGCTTATTTAGTCATTATCTCTGACACTGCATTTTCAGCATTATTATACTATAACATAAAAATTGTGAATATATAAAGGAGCAGACAAAGAAATATGAACAAACGTGCAGCAAACTTTTACTTACAAATACCATATCAAATATAAGAAAACTGATAATCTAGTCCTTGGCTTATAGAAAATAGTAGAATTACTGTTGTGGGATGCTAAAATAAAGTTTTCCTTGGATGTTTTGACAAAAAGTAAATTAATATATACCCAGGTTAGATAATGGTTGCATAATCGACCATAGAGTTTATGCGAATAAACAAAAAGGAGTCTTTAGAAATAAAAAAGATAATTTTCATTAAAAAACTATTTTAAATATAAATGTTTGCCAGGCCAAAATAGCAATGATATGAACTTCCAAAATTACAAGACAGAGGTCATGAGTCACGCTTCTTAAAGGTTGTGGAGAATGCCTAACCGTATGGTATTGGGAGGCAGCAGAAAAAAAGTTCCTCACATGTTCGCTGATGAATAAAAAGATCAGTCAAGTACAGTATATACTAGCGACGAGGTGGCCTCGGCTCTGGTATCAGTGTTAGTTCTCAGCGATGTGTCATCGTGTGCCTAATGTAATCTAGCATAATCGGTACTGTGATGGATTCAATAAAGTCAGAATCCAGAGGTCTTCCTTATATTCGCTAAGTTACTGCTGTGCATGTAGATACACTGACCCTAGACCAGGTAGGACAACATTGCTTTGATATTTTCTTATCATATTGGATACCGTTCCAGCCTCTCAAAGGAAAGTTCTTGAAGACTTTCTTGCTAAGTTTCAGGACAAAGAATGATTTCAAGGCAAAGTCTTTTCTTTTTTTCACCTTTCCTCATTATGGAGAAAGGTGGATGGTGCTTCGATGGATAATTTTCTTTGTCTGATTAGGCCAGTTAAGTTTTATTTAGCTAAGGATATTAGCATTAGGAACACAGTTCCTAATTTTTTTTGTGGCGCTATGGTGCAAGGTCGACATCTATCCAAAAATTTTCGTATCTTCATTATTTAGAACTCGATTACTGAAGCTCATGTTGAATTAGATCCCGGTCAAGTGTGGGACTTGCAGGTTTGGGATCATGATATCACAAGTGTGGCTACTTCTCTTAATTTCTATAGAAATCTTTGTCTGCAAGGATGTTTGGCAGCAGTTCTGTGGCATACCAAATCTGTTGTAGCTGAGCAATAATTAAGGGAAGTCTGGTTTTCTTATTAGAGTTGCTGAATGTTGGGTCATATGTCAGCTAAAGAGGATTTTTTTAGAGTAAATAGTTTTTGCCATGTTTATTTTGGGGTAATTCGTATTGATTATGACGTCAAAGTTTGTATTGGCTTATGGCCCTCTTGGCAATTTTTAATCATCTTTTTCACAATGTGGAATAACGCAATTTTGCAAAAGTTCTCTCTAGCAAACTGGGAATTTACAAGCCTCTGGAAATAGGAGAGGAGACTTGACAGATTGGTTGCAATCTTGGGTCTATATTGCACAATTGCCCTTCTTTAGAGGGTAAGATTCAGCATTGTGAGCCTCACGTGAGATTAACAGAAATAAATTAATTTTGATAATAAAATGTATTATTTCTATAATCACCTGGGGTTCATATAATTCTCTCCCCTTGCCTCCCCACTGATTAGTGAAGTCAAGAGGTTGTTGAAAGGGATTTGGCTTTGTATACTGAAAAGGGTTTACTCACTTAATTCTCATTGTAATACGATGTCATATAATCTGTAATAGTACTGTATACTAGAAGGGTGAGGCTCATGTAAGGAAAGAAAAAGAGAAATTTAATCTTTATGATAGACCTCAAAATAAGCAAGCCTTTAGTCATGTGAACCTAAGGTGAGTATAGAAATAAAATGTGTCTAAAATTCCATTTTTGTTCCTTTTTTACCTCAGAAGCTAAAGATAACAAAATAAATATTAGTAATGGAAAAATAATGGAATAAGTCAGATACCAATAAACAATTCAATAGTACCGTACATAAATTTTACCCTGTCATATCATTTAAACATGTTAGCATTAAAAAGGCTATATTAAACAATATGGGGAAAATACTTGGACAATTAGTAAAAATGGTTAGCAATTCCTCAATTATGAAAATATAGTGACTTTTAAAAGAAAATATATAAGAAGAATGAGAGGAACATAAGATCTTATTTCACTGTAGATCAAGTTTTAAAATTAAATCAGTATGAAAAACTATTGCAATACTTTTTCATTCATTCAACCATAATTGATAATTTCATGGATTGGTCCAAGACCAGGAAAGCTACATCCGCCCCTCTGAGTCCTGGCATTTTGAGAATTCAAAGCATATGCATAACATAAAATGTATAGCGAGTCAGTTAGAGCAGAATACAGTGTATATTTTAAAAATAAATTCTAAGTAAACAACAGCAATAATTATTTAATCATAAATTGTTAAAAAAAATAATTTTCTAGAGGTTGAGTAAATAAATTTACATTTGCTGAGTAGGTTTCTATAGCATTACAATGTTACTACCTAAAGGTCTTGAAACTAAAATGAAAATACTTTTGTAATATACATACCAATATCTTTATGAGACAAAACTTTAAATATTTTTCTAAAATGAATCAAATATAGAAAATTTTAAAAGTAACTTGTATTTTTTCAAGCTATACAAACCTGAGCCCTTTAAAATAAGGATATGTCTTCAGCCAAGATGGAATGGCTACTAAATCTGTTAATGAAGTAGTTAATGACATGTGGTTACTTCAGGAGAGTGGCCCCACCCCACCTGCTGGAAGTGCTTGACCTTTGGCTCAAGACTGAGAGGGATGATTGAGGAATTTTAACTTTATAAGGATCAGGTTTGTTTAACTAGGAAAAATCCAAATTACTGTATTTAAAAATTTTTTGTTTTGTTCCTATGCATAAAGAAACCTTTCATTCATTAAAATAGGGAGAATCACTAATTAATGGGTCGAAAGTCCCCCTGAAACTAAACTAGTTGGTACTTTTTTTCCCTGGATGTGTCAAGTCTGCCTGGTCTCATGAGGAAGCAGAGATGACTCCAACAACCTTCTCTCTATCATAAGAATGGACACGCTGATAGGCCTTGGTCTGTTCACGAGGATTGGTACATGGTCAAAGGAGAGATCTCTTTCCCCGAAGGGGATAGCAGTCCAGAATAATATAACTGGCATATAATGATCATTGCGTTGTTATATATTCCACCTCACTTGTTTAGTGAGATGTCCTGAAGGGCACTCATTACCCTATGTCTTTGCCAGGTTGCCTAATGGCCAGACAACCATCCCCCTACTCTCAGCAGCAGGAGAGGGGGGAACGATGGCATCAGTATTACCCTCTCCCTCCCTATTCCCACTTCCTGGAGGGAACAGGTTGGGTGGTTCAAAATGGTTGTGAATGAACAAGCTTCCTTTGGGAGGAAGAGGTTACAGAGTCTAAGAAAGGCCCTGGAGCCCTTCCTTGCACCTGATCCTACAGGCATAGCCAAAACCCTTGTCAAGATCCTTTCAAAAGGCCAAAGAGTCATGCAAAGCAGCTTTCCACTTCTCCACTGCCGCCTGCATGCGACTCCTTGGGAGGAGAGACGTGGCTTCCCACACTGACATGTTCCATAGAACTTGGGCTACCTCTGAACCAACCTGTTTTAGGAATCAGAACACCAAGACCACCTTGCTCTTCAAAACCCAGTTACCTCATTGGTTTAATGAATGGCATGCATGGAAGGTCAATGACTTCCCATCAGACAGTACGAGACTCTTGTACTTCTCCTAAGACTCCAGGGTTGATAACTTAGTTGATTTTGCTAAGTATATCACTGTGCCTGACCACTAGTTAAGCCAATAAAATGCTTGGAGGGAAGCCACAGTAGATGATTCCATGGCTTCAGGCTCAGTGGCTAAGAATGACGTGCCTTCCAGCTTGGGACTGTCCATGGAGAGTTCCCAGTCACTGCGCATACTGACGGGTCAGCCTGAAGAAGTTATAACGCAGTTTTCTCTACTGCATTGAACATTCTCTGAGTTGAGAGTGCTAGCGGCAAGATCTTGTTTCACTGAATGGAAGCAAAAGAGGTCTCAAATCTACAAATCTGATCATCAACTCGATGTAGGGCCAAACTATCCAGATCTAACTAGGGAAACTCCAAGGATGGCCTTGAACTTTGAGGGACACCAAAATGCCAATCATTGGCCATAATTTCTTCCCAAAGTTGGATCCAAGGTCCGTTTCACTCATGAATGAGTGGAAGAACGTTCACAAAAAACACTCAGACTCTGGACTGTCTGCCTCTGTTGGTATTGGGCCAATGTCTGGTACCTTAGGGGCAGATGGATTCATCATACCCTGAAACCTAGCCGGGGCAAAGGGTGTGGCAGGCTGCTTTGGAGATTCACTTTCCCCCACAAATACAAGCACTCTGACCAAAAGACATACCAAGAAATGTAATCAGGGATTGATGACAGGCCAGGATGACTAACAATGGTGGGGGAAAGGTTCCATGGCACTAATCAAGCAGACAGTAGTAGTTCAGGAAGATCGCACGAGCACCGCTGGCACTTCCACCACCAGCTCGTGGTTGGTGACTGCAAGCAAGTGCACAATGACAGCATTGACATTATCTCCAGATGGGGTACTAAAAATACCATGACCAGAGGAGGGAACAGAAGTCCACTGTACAGGTAGGAAAGTTGAGGGAGGGCATCAATGCTCCTCCAACACATGGTACACAGACCTTTGATCCGCCTGGTTACTGGGTTAGCTAGGGAAACCTGGTCCACATGCTGTGACATGGGGGGTCCTGTGGATGGGCCTAGGGATGACGATACATTGGGCCTTGGCTTCTAGGGTGTCATTAACCAGGACCCCAAGTAAGAGAGGTGGTGTTGTAAGTAGCCATTTCCTTACGACTAAGACTGGCCTTCCTAGACTTCTTCCTTCTCTCCTTAGAAGGAACATCAAAATCAGAGTTGGAAGACAAAGAGGAGTTGGAGGAGAAAAATGCACACATTTGTTCATCTTACCCTCCCTCACCTCAGGTTCCATTAGCAGGGTAGTCAAGGTCTGAGCAATCATTTATGACGACAGTCCTCCGACGGGAGAATAACGTACTGGTTGCTCCAACAGGAATCACAACACTGAGAAACACTGTCATGAGGGAGGAGGAAGGTACACTTACCAGGGCTTGCAACACAAACACAGGGACTGGGATCACTGGCACAGAGTGGGAGGGGAATACAGGTTCTGGAACCAAAGGCATAGGGGCCGCGATGACAGACACAGGGGAGTGACAAACGGGGTATCAAATGAATACCAGGCACCGGGGCAACACACACTGTGGGTTCTGGTCCCATAACAAACTTATACCCACCTCGGGAGCAGCACCAACTCGCGCTGTAGCCTTCTGTACTTCAGACATAGGCATTGTTATAGATGAGCGAGCCTTAGCATTCCCTTTGGGATTGAGGATCACCTGGGGAATCACTACTGGAGGCATCACTGAGGTAACATCAACACCGTTCATCCCTGGCGTCACCACATGAGACAATGGCACTGGGGAGACCAGGAGTGAGGTAGTCTTAGCTATTATCTTCCTTAAAAAAAGACATAGAAAGGAGACCGAAAAACCAGCCGATTCAGATCCAATATCTACTCGTTTCTATTGTATACTCCTGGGAACTGAGCCAGGGATGTATATACAGAAGCCACAGCAGCAGTTGCAATCAATGTGGAAATGAAAGAAATAAGACACTTCCTCAGTGTCTTCATGACTATTGCCAATACAGACACCTAAGAGTGGCCTTAGTTCTCTTGTTACCCTTCAAATCATATGCTTGCCACAGCACAGGAAGCCATGATCTGCCCTTGACACATGGGGATGATCAACAGTCAGTTTAGCTATAAATCGGTTGTGGTATCCACCCTTTCTTTGGCCAGTACAAATCTCTTGCTTCACATCCATCATATACAAGAGTACCTAGCATTCAATTCATGAAATATAAAAGAAAATAATCAAAGCATTTAGTTATGTTGAAACTTTGCATCCGTATTTGTTTCAGGCGAAGACAAAAGTGAAGAGCTTCCAAAGAGCCGGGTAAGCAGGGCTGCTCACACTTCT
>NC_090738.1:45344587-45372087 GCF_036898095.1 Palaemon carinicauda
ATTGAGAAGCTGATGACAGACTGATAGATAAGCCTTATCAAAGGGTAAGATAAAATTAAGAAAAAAAGAAGTCTAATAGTGATAGTAAGGTTAATACTCCAATGTCAATTAATAAAAGTAAAGCCGACAGTAAGAATAGAAAGGCGGATTTATATGAAAGTGACAGTGAAATAGTGAAAACTTTGACATAGACTAAGTGTAAAGAAGGCAGCATATTAAAGAGTAAATTCTGAATACAGTTGTATATTAGAGAGGAAAACACAGGTGACAGACTAACTAAGGTTTACCATACTTGCACAGATATAATTTTTTGCTAGAAATTGTAATAATTGAGTGAAAAAACTATATTGTGAATTATTCTTCTTTTTATTTATATGGTGCATTATCTACTCGCAGAATAAGACTTTCTATTAAGAGAGAAAATGAATTTATGGTATAATGATAAGACCATAATATAGTGTTATGATACATATTATAACTGTTTCATTTACTGTATGAGTGCTAGTGTCCTATGGTATATTCATATTTATATGTAATCCCAGGTGTTAAGATTTTTTTCTAGAAAAGTAAGGCATTTAGTAGTAGGTTTATTGAAAGGAGGATTGGTGATATTAATCAGTTCAGTTAGTTTAGGTAAGTATTATGTTGCATCTTCTTATAATTTTGAGTGTGTGGAATATGATGTTTCCATTATAATATAAGTGAGTATTCAATGGTATAGAATTATTGCTTACATAGATAAGTTTAGGGTTTGAAGTAATATTTAAAGTGGAACTGTGAATATATGTGATTGTATGTATGTTTAGATCGTGAATAAAGTAAAGTATAATTAGAAGTGTGCTTAAGTCTGGTCCATAGTAACTCCAAAGACCACAACAAACTGGAAGGGCAAGAGTGTTCAAAGCTGTTTATGAGCATAAACAACTCCCACAACGAGGATATATCTAAGCCCTTTAGTATGAAAACCAGGCTCAAAGATGGGCGGAAGCCTTTCACCACATAGATTGCGAGGAGCTTCTCTTAATGAAGGTAGATGAGGAAATCCTCAATCAATTACAGAGAGGTTCTGACTAGAGAATTATCCCTTCTATGATACTAATTGTAGAAGATGGCCCCCTTTCCCTGGTATACAGCTGCAGAGAATCTTTGTAGAAATCCAGACATTTCCCATGAAGTGCCTTGAGAAAAGCCTTTCGCTCAGATAAGATGATGGATGCTTGCTACCTATGAAGTGCAAGAATGCCATCAAGTTGCGGTACCTCTGCATGTGGGTTTGATGGAAGCTTTAGGGCTAGTTCTCTTGGTACCTCAACAAGGAACATCAACAGATCTAAATACCATTTGGTGTAGCAATTTAGAGCTACCAGGATCATCCTGAAACCCATGTTGTATACAATCTGTTGAGTAATTGGCGAATCAGGCAGAATGATGGAACGATGTATGCATCCAGGTTGTTCCAGATGTGTTGGAGGTCTTATAGCACTGTAGATGAGTCTGGCAATGGAAAGCAGAATACTGAAAGCGTCTTGTTCAGTCGAGTGATACACAGGTCGATCGATGGAGAATTCCAAAGAGCAAGAAGCTTTTCTATCACATAAGGGTGTGGGGACCATTCTTACCCTAATACCTGACCCTGGCGACTGAGCGTGTCTGCTAGAATACTCCTCTTGCATGGAATGATCCTAACTGACACTTCTACCCAGTTATGAAATGTCCAATTGTGTACCTATTTTACAAATCTTTAAAGGGTCTCTGTAACAATGCCACCTAGCTTGTTGACATAAGCCAAGACAGAAGTGTTATTGCTTAACAACTCTATAGAAGGTTCTACCAAATACTTGGAAAGCTTGCATTGCTAGTAGCACTGCCTGTATTACCAGAAGATTGATATGCTGGTGATATTCTGCTGCTGACCATCATTTAGCCACTCGGCCTGATCATCCCATAATTACTGATCAACTGGAACCAATGAGGGTGGAACACTGGCTGATGACCAGTGATGCTTCAGACACCACTGGAGCAATAATTGGTGAAGGTGCACATGCGAAATAAGCTTCTCCAATGATGAAAGGTGTCCAAGAAGTAGTTGCCACTGTCAAGCTGGAAGTTTTTGATTGTGGAGGATTGGTTGCACTACCTCCCAAGTCTGCTGATGCAATCATCTTATGCAAAGACTATCAGTATACCCAGGTACATTACTCCATTCTCTGCTTGCATGCAAGTCTGGATTTTCCCTGATTGATCAATGTAGTAAAAGGATATCAGACCATCTCACTCCTGGAGCAACTGCCTCCTTGAGGTGACAGGATCAGCCAATCGTAGATACTTCAAAAGATGAATCCCATGCTTGTGTATCCAAGAAAAGATAAGCGTGAACACTCGCATAAACACTTAAGAGAGTGGTAGATAGCCCAAAGCAAAGGGCTTTAAACTGGTACAAAACCCTTCTAATGACAAATCAGAGGTGCTTCGGTTGGACCAATGAATGGGTATCTGGAAGTAAAAATCCTTCAGGTCCACAGAAAGCATTTAGTTTTCTTTCCTAACAGCAGACCAAATGGTACTTTCCATCTCCAATTTGAACAGGTTCTGATAATGGAGAGATATCAATGACTGGTCTCCAGCCCCCAGTCAACTTCTCTAACAGGAAGTGTTGCCTGTCAAAGCCTGGAGAACTGTCTCAGATGACTTCATGGATGTTCTTCTCCTCCAATGCTCCCACCTCTCCAACTAGGGCCAGAGTTTACTCCATTTTCACCAGGGTAGGACTGGAATGCCATTGGTGTGCAAGTGAGGGGAGGATAAGAGTTGTGAAAAATAGGCAGCACATGCCAAAAAGGACTTCCACCACCCAGCTCTGCTCCTTGTTGCTGCAATGTTTCCAAATGGCTTGACAGACATCCCCATTTTTATCACATAGATGGATCTATGCAAAGAATGCCCAAAATAGCCCTTTTGAATGAATTAGAATCTTGTGTAACCACAGAGTCTCAAAGATGAATTGATGTTTTGCTGGAGGAGGGGGATGCTGACCTCTTATTCTCCTCCCTTCCTTCTTTCCTCTAACACCCTTCCAGGATTAGACAGGTTGAGGACAAAAAATGTGGGGCACTGTCGATGCCTTCCATGGAGGAGGAAATGGCTGGAGGTGTAAATCAAACTCTGGAGGTTACAGGAGTCCTTTTTTATCGCGCTGACTCCAAAGGTGCAATGGGGTTTGAAGCTCTTGCTATTCTTACCTTTGCAGGGCATGGCACCTTAAAGGTAATTGCACAATGGATTAAGAACTAATGGGTCCCTTCATCCATTTCTCCAGTAAAACCTCCATGTCCTTCTGCAGGAAGAGAAATGCAGACTCCAGGACAATGGAATTTATTCTTCAAGAATATGTCACCTTATTGCCCAACCTATCTGGCAGAGCTGGAGGCAACTGTATCCCTCCTGGTCAGGACACTTTTGATGCACTGGTTAGTTCACTGGTGTGCCTCAGAGGAGTAAGTCTGTATACATTTTCCTATTTCAGAATTTGCCAAATCCTGGGTCGTGTCAAAGTATGCAACTGGCCATGATCAGTGAATCTAGTATGTTGCTTGAAAGCTAGCCATGGAATAGGCTTCCATGGTAACAGATTTATGGGCACAGAACAATGTGCCTTCAAGCTCAAGTCTTCCAACAGGGGTCCCTTCTGTCATTGCTGCTACGGCTCGATTGATGAGCAGAGATGAGTCTGCCTACTCTGGCACGTAGAACCTCCATTGTCAAGGGAGCTCGGGGAGCAGGATCTTGCTCGATTGGCTGGATTGTCAGGAATTCCTTGAACCAGACATCAGGGAATGGGTGAATAGAAGCCTTGCCGTAATCGAGCTAACATGATGTAGCATCTCAGTGCTCATATAAGTGCTGAAGGTGGTCCTAGGATGTTCTTCTTCTTCTTCTTCTTTGTCTACATCTTTTCCCACTTCTATGTGGGGTCGATGTTTCTGGTCAGCTTTCTCCATCTACCTCTGTCCCATACCTCATCACCGGTTAATCCCTTTGATCGAAGGTTATCCTTGATACAGTCCACCCACCTTCGCTTTGGTCTCCCTCTCCTTCTCGTTCCCTGTACCTCATTTCCATCACTCTCCTCCCAAAATACTGTTCATCTCTTCTCATGACATGACCATACCACCTCAGTCTGCTTTCTAGGATCTTATCTGATAGTTTTCTAACTCCTGTGGTACCCCTAATTACCTCATTCCGTATCTTATCTCTTCTTGTCACCCCACACATCCATCTCAACATTCTCATCTCTGCCACATCCCTCTTCTTCTCTTCTGGCTTCTTTATTGCCCATGTCTCTGCTCCATACATCATTGCCGGTCTCACAACTGTCCTGTGTACTTTACCTTTCACCTTAACCCCTATTTTCCTGTCGCATAGTACTCCCCGCTCTTTTTTCCAATTCTTCCACCCTGCTTGTATTTTGTGGTTTATTTCTGCCCCAAGATCACCATCATCCTAAATTCCTGAAATTTTCAACTCTTTCCAACCTTGTAAACTAACTTCCCCATTCTCGCCATTTTTCAATCTCAAATACTCTGTCTCAGTGCATCGGAAAGTCTCGGCCCATGGTAATATCTGGGAGTGGGGAAATTTCAATTCATAGACCAGTCTTTTCGCAAGAGAATATCTGGTGAAGAAGACTGGTCCTAGCGCTCTCTGTACATGGTGGGAACTAGGTGAGTTGAAAGGTCTTGACGCATTGGAAGGTCTAGGGGCATTGGATAGACTCAAGTGTATAGAATGGTAGCGTTGGATTGGAACCACACGAAGAACTAGCGAGAGGAGTCAAATCACATGCTGCCCAATTTCATAGTGTCTAAAAAGACCATTGACACAGTGACAGAGTGTGTTAAGACTAGGAGTGTGGAGACAGGGCACGTGGAGATCAAGCAGATGGAGATTGTTGACCAATCACGTAGAGATAGTTGATGAAGTTGATGATCACAAGGAGAGCTTGAATCTACTTTACCCCCAAGCTCGAGTGAGAGGAGCTCTCATTAGTCATATGACCGAAGAGACCGATCTGAGGTTTCTCCACCACTAAGTAGATTTCTTAGGGGTTGTAGTCTTCTTAGAAGAAGATACCGAGAAGTCCCTCGAACATTTAGCAGCAAGCTTGCTCAGTCCAGTACGAGACTGAGCACTGGTAACAGGAGTGTGAGCACCTGTACCATGTATTGATCCAACTTAATGGGCTGGGTTGGCTCTCGGTACAGCACTGTCTCTCTAACACCTACATGAGGAGAGATAGGTTGAAGTCTCGTGAGACTCTGCCTGAACTGGAACTTCGATGACTTTTTCCTCTTTTTCAGAATAGCAGGCATCACATCAAAGGTTTACCGGAGGGTAAGGTCGAAGATACAGGAATGCTAGAAGGGGTGGAAGGGCACATACACATATTTTCCCCCCTTTGTCAGACTTCAAAGACGTCGCGCATTTGAGGGGCCAGCAACAACAATATTACAGTGGGGGAAGAAGCAGGTTACTCCTCAGCAGTAGGTGAGTAATCATCGATAGTCATGATGTTCTGCAGCTCCTCTGTAGGCAGAATAGCTAAAATAGAGGGCACAACAAGGAAAGGTTTCAAGGTTCTGCCACAAACCTACACCTTCAGAAACTTCTCTGCAAACCACATGCTAATGATGACCAAGGAAGGCCACAGGACTAAATCCCCACACGTCATTCTCAGTCAGCATACTGTATCATAAGGCGAATTTTGGGAGAGAGGCAGAGGAGTATTGCCTTTGCTAGGAGAAAGTAATAATTCTGCTTTCCCTGAGCAGAGTCCTTCAGAATTCCTCCTGAGGGCCTACCTTTAGAGGAACTTTAAAGAGAAACACCAGGTTGAGAACTATCAGAAGCAAAAACGAAGCTATACAGCTTTAGAGCTTTTACGGCATCAGTTTAGCCATTGCTAAGTTCAAACCTGAAAAATATCTCTCAGCCTTCTTTATCTTCTTACTGAACTCTACCCACTGCAGAATTCCCCAACTTACACTCATCACAAGGGATGACTGAGAACAGTCATGTTCCCTACAATAAACACAAAGATCCTGGGGATCCAATGATAGCTTACTCATAAACCTGCTGGACTTTCTGCCAGGTTTACCAGTGCATACTCACACGTGGAGTCTCCATAGCACCAAACACACAATTCTGCAAGAAAAACAGAAGAGTAAAATAGCCAGAAAATGAGGCAACAATTATGTCCTTACTGTCTTGTGATTAAGATCAAAGAACTGTTCCAGCTTTACCAAAATCATACTCCTATTAAAAGTCAATAGTTTGTATTCGTGTAAGAACAAACACAAATTCAAAATATCCGTTTTTACTTCAAGCAAGGAAACTTTTTAGGGTATAGGAAAAACATTTTCTCTAAATGAAATCTATGGTATGGTATTGAGATATAAACCAAAAGAAGTAAAATCTATATAAATTAATTTACAAGAATAGCACAATAATGTAAACTAATTACGAATAAAACTAATTTCCTCAGCATTCACTTTTTTTAACTTTAATATCTGGTTTAAGTCAATCACAAGCATAAAGTTCCTAAACTAAAAAGTTTTTCTCTCAAATAAAAATGTCTACTACGATCTTCCATACTATGACTACTCTTACATATATGTAGGAAGGATTGAAGTCCTGTTGTCAGAGGAGCATGAAAGAAGAAAACCTTTCAAGGGATCAAAACAGTAACCACAACCAGGTAATCTATAATCCATACCTATCTTACTGAGTAGCTATGTAAAAGCATTGCATGAAAGACATTGTAAAGTACAATTAATGAAATGAAATACCTGTAAGAAGCATTTTAACTAAAATGAATTATATTCAAAATTAAAATGAAACTCCTTTGCTTAATTTTTGGAAAGCTTAAAACTGAATACTATATGTTTCCAAAATGCAGATATTCCTAAGAGGTGACATATAAGGGCTCCTATTGCAAAATATAAATATAACTAAGAAAATAAAGATGATTAAATTACAACAAACTACGTCATTATTATAGAAGTTTCTCAAAAGAAGTCAAAATAACTTAATTTCTAAATAGATCTTATCATTGTCTAAAAATTACCTTCTTCATAATAACAGGTAGTTCCTCACTCAAGGGGATACACATAACAATAAATAAAGACTTGGGATTTGGAACTAATTGTCTTAAATCAATAGGTTTAACAAAATGGCAATTTTATGTAAATAATTGTTAATATGTAATAAACAACTGTATACAAAATTTGAAAACATTCTAACCTTCCATAGATACAAGTATCTTTATTCACTTACAATATACAGTACAGTACATTATTGTATTTGCAATATCCAATTACTGTACACCTCGTAACCAGTAATTAAATACTTGATAAGACAAAAGTAGTCTTGAATAATTTCTTTGTAACCCAACACCTATGGAATACACTTAAATGATCTGACTTAAGTGTGTGACACATTCATTATGAGACACTTAAATGATCTGATTTAAGTGTGTGACACATTCATTATGAGACACAGCATACAAAATAAGGATATGTTTCTTCCCTCTTCATGGTCTGTCATCCAGACTATTCCCATGTCTGTTGTGACGGGCCGAGAGAAGGTTGTGACTCAAAGGCAAGTTGAAAACAACTGAGTGACTTTATTATAGAACACTCTCCTTTGTATACAAAAGTTCAAGGCAACAAGAATTTTCATGTTCAAAAAACAGACAATGTTATAGAGGAGAAACAACACATGTTTTTTCAGGTTCTTTTTAGTGCGAGGGTAGAGCGAAGATACAAGAACAAAATGAACTATGTACGAACGTGCGACACACGGTTGGTACATGGCTCCCCCCCTAAAAATGACATACTGTACATGTTAAATAGGGCGCCCTGATCTAGAGAGGCGGGTCATCTGGCAGGAGATAAGCAGGTTTTAGACGATCAATGGAGACCCAGTCTTCTTTTCCAAGAATGTTTAGTAGGAATGCTTTCGGACTGCATCGGATCACAAGGAAAGGGCCTGTGTAAGGGGGCATTAGCGGTGGCTTGGTAGTGTCGTTGCGCAGGAAGACGTGCGTTGCAGAGTGCAAGTCTGTCGGTATGTGATGCTTCGCAGGGGGCTTGTAAGTCTGGCGGCATGGAGTAAATTTTCCCACAACGTGATGTATGCGCTGGAGATCGTCGGAGGAGGTTGTAGAAGGAAAAAATTCGGCAGGGACGACAAACGGATCGCCATACACTATTTCAGCTGCTGAGACGTCGAGGACGTCTTTAGGAGTGGTCCTTAGTCCCAGGAGGACCCAGGGAAGCTGAGTAAACCAGTTGGAATCCTTGCAGCGGGACAACAAAGCTGCTTTGAGGGTGCGATGAAAACGTTCAACCATTCCATTGGCAGCGGGGTTGTAGGCCGTTGTTTGATGTAGGGTGATGCCCAGGAGATTCGCTAATGATGTCCACAATTGAGAGGTGAAAGTGGTACCCCTGTCAGAAGTAATATGCTCAGGGATACCAATCTTGCAATCCATCCTGAGAGTAAGGCAGATGTACATGAGGCGGACGTTGCAGTTTCCATGGGAATGGCTTCAGGCCAACGAGTGGAGCGGTCGATGACGGTAAACAGGTAACGATGTCCTTGTGATGTGGGTAGGGGACCTACAATGTCGACGTGAATGTGTGCGAAACGACGCTGAGGTTGAGGAAAGGTGCCCACTCCTGAATCCATGTGTCGATGTACTTTCGAAGTTTGGCAAGAAGTACAGGCGCGGACCCAATCCTTAGCATCCTTAGAAATGCCGTGCCAAATGAACTTCGTCTTCAGCAGCTGTGCAGTATAATGGCAGGAGGGATGTGAAAGGCCGTGAATGAAATCAAACACCTGCCGGCGCATGGGAGCAGGGATCCAAGGTCGCGGTCTACCAGTACTGATGTCACAGAGGAGGGTGGTGTTGGAGTTTTCAAGGGGGAAGTCTTCCCAACGGAGGGACGTGCAGGATATCCTACATGCTTGATACTCTGGATCCTGTCGTTGGGCTCCAGCCAGGGCGTTGTAATCCAATCCCAGTTAAACGGCAGCCAACGTGTTTCTTGACAGGGCATCGGCAACGGGATTCATTTTCCCAGGAACGTATTGAAGGATGCAATTGTATTCAGCCATGGCGGAGAGATGTCGGCGTTGACGGGCGGACCAGGCGTCAGACTGTCGAGTGAAGGCGTGCACCAGAGGCATGTGGTCTGTGCGAATGACGAAGGGCGTACCTTCTAAGAAATGGCGAAAGTGACGGACAGCCAAGTGCACCGCCAGCAATTCGCGATCGAAGGTAGAATAACCCGATTTTGCCTTGGACAGTTTTCTGCTGAAGAAGGCGAATGGGCGGGGCGAGCCGTTGACCACCTGCTCGAGTACTGCACCAATAACGACGTCGCTGGCATCGGTGGAGAGAAGGAGAGGGGCATGTGGGATATGAAAAGTGAGAGCTGCAGCAGTTGATAGGGCCTTCTTTGCATTGCAGAAGGCTGCTTCTTGAAGGGGACCCCACTTCAGGTCCTTTGGCTTGCCCTTGAGGGAGGCAGAGAGAGGAGCAAGAGTGGCGGCAATGGCTGGCAGAAAACGGTGATAATAGTTGATCATGCCCAAAAATTCTTGCAGAGCTTTGACGGTCGAGGGCACGGGGAAGTCCTGAACGGCTGCTACCTTCTCGGGGAGGGGATGGACTCCTTCGGGAGTGATGCGGTGCCCTAAGAACGACACTTCGTTGGCGCCAAAGGTACGCTTGTCGTACCGGACTACAAGGCCGTTTTGTTGCAGGCGGTCGAGCACGATGCGTAGGTGACGGAGGTGTTCCTCTTTTGAGGAGGAGAACACAAGTATGTCGTCCACATAACATACACAGAAGGGGAGGTCCCCTAAGATGCCATCCATGAGACGTTGAAATGTGGCCCCAGCATTACGAAGGCCAAAACAGGAGTAATTGAAGGTGTATGTACCAAATGGAGTGGTGATGGCAGTCTTGGGGATGTTTTCTGGGTTCATAGGCACCTGATAATACCCCTTCAGGAGGTCGAGCGTAGAGAAAACCTTCACTTTGTGCAGGTAGGAGGTCACGTTGGCAATGTTTGGGAGGGGGTAGTGATCCGGTACTGTTTGCATGTTCAGGCGCTTGTAATCCCCGCACGGACGGAGGGAGCCGTCTTTCTTCAGAACGATGTGTAAGGGTGACGACCATGGGCTGGAGGCCTTTTGGCAAAGGCCCATTTCCTCCATTTCAGCGAACGTCTGTTTGGCGGCTGCCAATCGTTCCGGTGCCAGACGTCTGAATTTTGTGAAGACTGGGGGTCCCGTCGTCTTGATATGGTGATAAATACCGTGCTTGGCAGGAGCCGTGGCCGTTTGGCGAAGTTCTGGACGGAAAACTTCCGGGTACGACGTGAGGAGGTGGGCGTAGGCATCCGTGGGTGCGTTGATGTGGAGAGCGAGGTTGGAGGTAGCGGGTTGAAGAGGTGTCGACAAGTACGAGTCTGCGTTGACCAATCATCGGTGGGCGACATCGACCAGAAGGTGGAAATGAGAGAGGAAATCCGCACCGAGGATTGGCAATGTGACGTCAGCAACGAGAAACTTCCAATTAAATTTACCGTTTCCGAACGATAATTTGAGGTTCTCGTAACCGTAAGTGGGTATCGTAGATCCGTTGGCAGCTACCAAGCGGACGTCGGCAGACGTAGACAGACTACGTCGTGTCCTGAAGAGTTCCCTTGGCAAAAGAGAACGACAAGCACCCGTGTCTACCAAAAATCGCACGCCCGTTCCTGCATCATGTAAAAAGAAAAGATTAGAAACACGGGAGGCCACCGCAACGAGCGATGGCCTACTTACACGTTTTTTGGCCACTGACAATCCTTGGCACATTTCTTCGCGGTTGCCCCGAATCTGAAGTGATAGTAGCACAACTGCCGCGAATGGGAGGTAATAAGTGGCTGTAGAAGTCGTTGGTTGGGGCGCGAGCGAGTGGCGGGTGGTGGGTGGCTTTGTCACCGGTTCGGCACGTCACGGGGTAGGCGTGTATGTCCTACGGCCTTCACGTCAGCTTCGGGTGACGTTGAATAGGCGTCCTCTTCGTCAGGGGTGGAGGCGTTGATGGAAGTCTTGAAGTGGCTGTCCATAAGGGCGTCGGCTTTGGTCATCAAGTCCTTTATGGGTAAACTATCGACATCGGGTATGGCAGAGCGTATAGGTCCGGGTAAACGGCGTATCCAAAGGGCACGAAGTAGGTTCACCTCACGAGGAGAGCCGTCTGCGGCAGGTTGCAGGCAAGCAATACTAGTCATTTCCCTGAGGGCGAGCGAAGGCCTTTATTCCCCCAACGGTTGTTGCGAGAGCTGAAAAAGCTTTGCTATACGGGCGGCTGGCGACGGCGAGTACTGCTGCAGAATGTATGTTTTGAGGGCGTCATACGCTATTGGGGTGTCTCCTTGTTCACAAAGCCAGTCGGATATTTCCGGGAAGGTGTCCTCAGGTATCGCCGCGAGAACATAATCTGCTTTGGTGGTTGAGCGAGTCACGCCCTTGATGCGAAACTGGACTTCTGCGCGCTGAAACCAAGCAAACGCCTCTCCACTGGCGAATGATGAAAGTTTCAATGGGGGAGTCGCAGCAATAACTTCCGTAGAGTCCTCCATGGTACCAACGATGGAGGGGCGAGGGGGGGGGTGGAAGGCGGGAGGAGCGAGTCGACTTCCGGGGTCACCAATGTGATGGGCCAAGAGAAGGTTGTGACTCAAAGGCAAGTTGAAAACAACTGAGTAACTTTATTATAGAACACTCCTTTATATACAAAAGTTCAAGGCAACAAGAATTTTTATGTTAAAAAAACACAATGTTACAGAGGAGAAACAAGACATGTTTTTTCAGGTTCTTTTTAGTACGAGGGGAGAGCGAAGATACAAGCACAAAATGAACTATGTACGAACGTGCGACACACGGTTGGTACACTGTACTTGAATGATAATTGACATAAAATGACACAAATTTCAGATTCCTATTTGTAAGAAGTGATAAAAAAAGTCAACTATTAGCTCACATGGGCTCCAAACAAGCGATCAGGATACTCTGACTTTAAAATATATCATCTGCTAAGGCTTACTGTCAACATGGCATATGAGCTGCCCATCAAATCTCATTTTTATTATTTTCTAAGAAAGAAAACCATGTTTACTTCATAAAGAACTTTCAATTGCTGTTCTATAGAGACTAGTATTTTCTATTGAATAATGCTAAGAAGATGAGTAGTTTTACTTAATAAGTGTGCAATCATCTGGTCAATGAAATGCAGACATTGCCTCTAAATGTTTGTGATTTTTCTACACTAGCATGTTGACTATCCTATTAAAGATTACCACCTACAATGGGCCTAACATGGCCTATCGACAATTATAGGTGTTTTGGAGATTTCCTGTAGCCAGTAGCATGAACACTCTAAATGATGTAACCTTATATCCAGTCTAAAAAATATATACCCGGTAAATGACTATTGGATGTCTTTTGTATAGTAAGATCTACAGAAAAATATCTACTAATATACCTGATATGAACAAATTTAATCTTATTGTTCAAATATAGAAAGCAGCATCTATCTATGTCTGCAATGGGTGTAGTAAAAAGTTTCTCTCCATAGAAAATGAAATATAGAAGTTAAAAAACGGATTTTGAAGCGAAAAATCTATTTTTGGGTGAGATAGCCTTGTCGTCCTGATGGTAGGTTCCTATAAGTAGCTTCCTAGGGTATATTTGACTGCAGTGATATTCCCAGAGAATTTACCTGTAGGTCTCCAGAATTCTAACTCCTGGCACGAATATCCTTAAAATTTCTCCTAAGGATATCGCATAAATCAGGGGACGTATATCTTGATACGACACAGTGATCTTCACCCCGAATAGCGTTTTCGCTTCGAGGGGGAAAGTGGCAAATTTTTGAAGGGGAGCTGATATCAAGGTTACCCTTTTTCCCTTACTGTATGTCGCCGCCATGTTTATTCCTTGTAGTATTGAGCAAGGTGCTACAGATATAGTAGTTTCGGGAGGGATCCTGCCAAGGCCTTTTCTATAGAAATGGAGGGCGGGTCCATCAGGACAACATGGCTATCTCACCCAAAAATAGATTTTTCACTTCTCTCAAAATCCGTTTCTGGGGCTCAGGCCATGTCGTCCTGATGGAAGGTTACCAGAGAATTATTTAGAAAGTACTATATCTGTAGATTTTCCAAATGTGCCTTAACCTCAGGACAATTTTTCCTTGGTTATCCAGACCAGAGAGACATATAACGTTACCATTATACGTCATTGCTGCTACAGTGAACCCTCGCTACTTCGCGGTTCGACCATCGCGGATTCACCACTTCGCGGATTTTTTCCATAACCCATATATATACAGTAATATATATATATATGTATGCATGTATTTATGTATATATGTAGGTATGTATATGTGTATACATATAAATATATATATATATACACACACACACACACACACACATATATATATATATATATATATATATATATATATATATATATATATATATATATATATATATATATATATATATATATATCTAAAGTAGGAAGATGTGATGTAGTTCTAAGGGAAAAGTATGGGAAATATGTCTGGGTAATAAGCAAAGCTCTACCTCCAGTTTGTTTCTTCATTATGATCAGAGATAAATGTAAACAAAACATTGGTTGCCATTTTTTATCGTGCTTTTTAGCGTGTTTAGGAAATGCATGATATAAAATCACCTTTAATATTTGTGCCTGTTTTAGTTTAGGGTACTGTAGTACATGCATTAAGTGTTCTGTACATTAAAGGGTAGTTTGTTAACAGAACTACGTACAAGGGAAGGTTTTAAAATGTTATTTTCATTAGTAAAATAAATTTTTGAATATACTTACCCGATGATCATGTAGCTGTCAACTCTGTTGCCCGACAGAAATCTACGGTCGGGATACGCCAGCGATCGCTATAGAGGTGGGGGTGTACACAACAGCGCCATCTGTGAGCAGGTACTCAAGTACTTCTTGTCAACAAGAACTCAATTTTCTCCTCAGTCCACTGGTTCTCTATGGGGAGGAAGGGCGGGTCCTTAAATTCATGATCATCGGGTAAGTATATTCAAAAATTTATTTTACTAATGAAAATAAAATTTTTCAATATTAATCTTACCCGATGATCATGTAGCTGATTCACACCCAGGGTGGTGGGTGGAGACCAGCATACATGTTAACAAAGAAGCTAAGTATCCCGTATCTTATTTTAGCCGTTATTCAAAATAACAAACATAAAATAAATAAGTACCTGGTAAGGAAGTCGACTTGAACTATTACTCTGCCTTTTTAAGTACGTCTTCCTTACTGAGCCTAGCGATCCTCTTAGGATGCTGAGCGACTCCTAGGTGCTGAAGTATTAAGGGCTGCAACCCATACTAAAGGACCTCATCACAACCTCTAATCTAGGCGCTTCTCAAGAAAGAATTTGACCACCCGCCAAATCAACCAGGATGCGGAAGGCTTCTTAGCCTTCCGGACAACCCAGAAATATTTCAAGAGAAAGATTAAAAAGGTTCTGGAATTAGGGAATTGTAGTGGTGGAGCCCCCACCACTACTGCACTCGTTGCTACGAATGGTCCCAGAGTGTAGCAGTTCTCGTAAAGAGACTGGACATTCTTAAGATAAAAGACGCGAACACTGATTAGCTTTTCCAAAAGGTTGCGTCGAAAATATTTTGCAGAGATCTATTTTATTAAAAGGTCACGGAAGTTGTGATAGCTCTAACTTCGTGTGTCCTTACCTTCAGCCAAGCTTGGTCTTCCTCATTCAGAAGGGAATGAGCTTCTCGTATTAACAGTCTGAAAATAATAGGATAAAGAATTCTCTGATATTAACAGTCTGAAAATAATAGGATAAAGAATTCTCTGACATAGGCAAAGATGAATTCTTAACTGAACACCATAAAGCTTCAGACGGGCCTCATAAAGGTTTTTAAAATAGAACTTAAGAGCTCTACAGGACAAAATACTCTTTCTAGTTCCTTTCCAACCATATCGATAAGTTTGGAATAACGAACGATATTGGTCAAGGCCGAGAAGGCAGCTCGTGTTTGGCTAGAAAACCAAGATGTAGAACATGTAGCCGTTTCGGATGAAAATCCGATGTTCTTGCTGAAGGCATGAATCTCACTGACTCTTTCAGCTGGTAAAGCATATCAGGAAAAGAGTCTTAAAGGTGAGATCTTTAAGGGAGGCTGATTGAAGTGGTTCGAACCTGTCTAACATAAGGAATCTTAGAACCACGTCTAAATTCCAACCAGGTGTAACCAAACGACGCTCCTTCGTGGTCTCAAAAGACTTAAGGAGGTCCTGCAGATCTTTATTGTTAAAAAGATCTAAGCCTCTGTGACGGAAGACTGATGCCAACATGCTTCTGTAACCCTTGAAAGTGGGAGCTGAAAGAGATCGCTCTTTTCTCAGATATAAGAGGAAGTCAGCTATTTGAGTTACAGAGGTACTGGTCGAGGATACGGATACTGACTTGTACCAGTTTAGGAAGATTCCCCACTTCGATTGGTAGACTCTAAGGGTGGATGTTCTCCTTGCTCTAACAATCGCTCTGGTTGCCTCCTTCGAAAAACCTCTAGTTCTCGAGAGTCTTTCGATACTCTGAAGGCAGTGAGACGAAGAGCGTGGAGGCCTTGGAGTACCTTCTTACGCGTGGCAGACGTAGCAGGTCCACCCTTAGGGGAAGAGTTCTGGGAACGTCTACTAGCCATCGAAGTACCTCGGTAAGTTATTCTCTCGCGGGCCAGAGGGAAGCAACTAGTGTCAACTTTGTCCCAACGTGAGAGGCGAACTTCTGCAGTACCTTGTTGACAAACTAGAACGGAGGGAATGCATATAGATCTAGATGAGACTAATCTAGTAGAAAGGCATCTAATAGAACCACTGCTGGGTCTGTTGAGAGCCTCTAGGACATCGAGGTTGCGAAGAGATCTATGGTTGGATGGCCCCAGGTGACCCAAAGTCTCTTGCATACATCTCTGTGGAGGGTCCAATATGTTGGAATTATTGTCCCTTCCTACTGAGACAAACTGCTAAGACATTCAAGTTGCCTTGGAAGAAATTTGTTACTAGTGAAAAGTCTAGACCTGTTGAACAGGAGAGGAGGTCACTAGCGAACTCGCACCATGTCAGAGAGTAGGTCCCTCCTTGCTAGGAGATGAACATCAAAGCAGGGAGTTGTCCGTGTTGACCTCCATTACTTTGTCTTGAAGGAGAGACCTGAAGCTTTTCCAGGTCAGACTTACTGTCAGAAGCTTCTTGCAGTTAAAATGCATTGTCCTTTGACGCGAGTTCCATAATCCCGAGCATTCCCTACCGCCTAAGGTCGCACCCCAGCCTACGTCCAATGCGTCTGAGAAGAGAACGTGGTTGGGAGTCTGAACAGTCAGGGGAAGACCCTATAAAAGGTTGATAAAGTCCTTTCCTCAGGTTAGACCAGACTTATCTTCCGGAAACCGGGATCGAGACCGCTTCTAGCGTCTTGTCCTTTTCCAGTGAAGAGCTAGAAGAAACCGAAGAGGACGGAGGTGTAGTCTTCCAAGTGACACCAAATGCACCACGGATGACAGTGTCCTAACCAGACTCATCCACAGCCTGACAGGGCCGTATTCCTTCTTCAGCATCTTCTGGATGGATAGCAGGGCTGGGGATTGATCTTCTTGTTCAGCCATGTCCTCATCAGAAGGTTCCTCATCCGAAACTGATGAGGAAACGGCAACGGAGTGGGCAACGTCTGACTCGCTGAATCCGGTCGCACTGGTGGATGCGTGACGGAGCCGGACACAAGATCATGGTACTGCTGCACAGTCTGTGAACTGTCAACCATGGGGAAGCGAGGAAGTACAGCGACAACCCGAAACTGTCTAGACTGTCTGGGTAGTACAGACAACCCCTTATCGGGTTGCTGAGGTTGCCGCACTGCGTCACAACAAGTCACCTCTGCTGGTTGTTGAACGTCTTCCCAGTGACACACTGAACGTCCACAACCACCTCCTAGAGTAGCATAACATCAACGTGCGACTGGCAACCCACACTGGGTCGCACCGGTGGAGGAACCATCTCAACTGGCGGACGTGAGTAGGATACCTCAGCGTCAACAGGGCGTACAACCAACCGGTAGGAAGGTCGTTGGCAAGAAGGGTCTTCTCCGTAAAAAATCCTCTATCAAGGACTAAGCTTGGACTGCATGTCTTGCAACAAAGCCCAAGGTCTATGGGAGCAGGTGTGGCAACAGACGGGGTTAGCGACTGAAGCGGAACCATTTACCCTCCCTGGAAGCATGTTATGCTTAAATAAAAGTCCATAGGAGGCTAAGCAGCTTAAGGCTCCTCTCCAAATGACAGAGTCCTCAAGGGAATATCAGAAGGAGGGAGAACAGCACTTTCTCATCTACAGGAACCATATCCGAGAAAAGCTAGGTTCTCTCAGTGAGGGTTTCACTGGTGCAAAAACAGCAGACCAGAAGGCAACGTTATGAAACTGCTTGACAGTCTGTGAACTGTCAAAAACTGAACTGTCAACCACAACAGGAGCGTGAGGACATACAGCACTGGTGTATAAGTAGCAGACCAGAAGGCAACGTCATGTAACTGTATGACAGTTAGTGAGTTGGCAACAACCAAAGTTGTGTGGGGAAGCCTCAACTACTGACTGACTAGTTTGCTGCTGGCGAGTGGCGGTAACCACAGTGTGTTGCGGAGGCTGACACACCGTGTCAAAACACGGCAGCTTGTGGTAGCTCACGCACGGCAACGGAGTGCTCTGTGTGTGGGAGTCATCATACATCTGGCAGGGTTGACTGTGCATGGGTGGAGGAGCTCTCACAACAAGAGTGTGAGAGCAGGAAGCCATGCCGGGCGCACAACCGTGGGAGGTGTAGGCCCACGGGTGCATCGTCAACCTTCTCCGCAGTCGGAGTGTGGGAGCTGGCAACAACAAAAGCAGAGTGCTGGTGCGTGGGAGGGGCTGCGGTGGGTTGAGGAGCATGCGGTATGGTATGCGGAGCATGCTGTAAGGTATGCGGCTCATGCTGCATGGTATGCGGAGCATGCTGTAAGCGTAAGGTATGCAGAGCATGCTGCATGGGCTGCGGAGAATGCCGCATAGTGCTGGAACCCGGCAGCTCTACAGAACCTTCCCACTGCTGATGCGGTAGCTCACGCATGTTAGCAGATGGTGCAGCAAGAACATGCGTCTGGCAGGGTGGACTGCGCATCGGTGGTGGAGCTCTCACAGGTGGAGGGTGGGAGCAGGCAGCCGCAGTATCTGCTGAGCGCACAACCTCGGCGGGTTGTAGGTTAACAGGTGCATTGTCAACCTTCCAGCATGATACTCCTGCATGAAGGAGCAAGCTGAGATTGTATAGTCTGCAGCATGGACCACTAGGGTCTATGAAAGACAACAACAAACGGAGCTACTGTCCGTTGTGACTGAGGGTCTAAAACAGCTGGTGCGGCAACAGACGGAGTTACTGCCTGTTGCGGTACCACCTTGCCTCTCTTGGGAGGTGTGCAGTTGTCGTACTGCAGCGAGTCCGAACTGACCCAGTGGCTACACCTAGGCCGTTGGACTTGCGCGGAAGGGACCGACTTGCACTTAAAAGCTGCAAGATTTGGTCCATGGTTTCTGCGAGAAACCTCTTCCGCAGACGAGGAATAAATGGGCTCTCTCGTCTTTGTGTGGGTGGGGTGATCACGTCGGCAACGTGTGTAGATACACCCGAAACCACGGAGGGAAACGTCTGTTCGTCGATCAAGGCCTGAGGAACCCATAAGTCCTTCGACATTACTTCTCCCCTGGGCTTGGGAGCTTGTAAGAGGTATCGGACTAGGTGAACAACTGGCACGAACAGACGAACCCTCGAACGCAACACTGTAACACTTTGCGCATATCACTTTATCACTTTTGATTTTCTGTTTGCACTTATTTCACTGAACTCGAAACTTTAAGTGGTTTGTACCTGAAACACGCAATCCTATCCTTCATTAAAAGGTAGTAATTGCGAAAACAGTATTACAATGTAACAGAAAAACATAATGTAAGATAAAGAATTCAGTGGCTGGAAAAGAGACTAAACACTAGATCAAATAAACTACGTTTAAAATCTCTCACCGCATAAAGCCTGGGAACAAGAATAAAACTCTAGAAACGTTTTACCTTCTTCCCCTATAGCGACTAGGGAGAAGAGCAAAAAACGAGAACAACGTTACCCGCTTGAACGAAACGTTTATCCTCCTCTCTCTCCCTCCGTCTCTATCTCTCTCTCTCTCTCTCTCTCTCTCTCTCTCTCTCTCTCTCTTGACTTAGAACCTGAGAGATGAGCCCAATTATATATATCGTTAAAACATATTATTTGTTAAAGGAAAAAAACTGAAAGGTTTCCCAAATAAAAAGTTCCTTTATTAGAATTAAAACCATTTAAGCTAAGAAAGAATGAACGAAACGCTAGAATCGGTTTACTCTTACTGCAACGTGAAACCGTGAAATACTCTCTCTCTATCGTAACGATAGAGCGCAAGTTGAACGTTCTGAACGTCAACAACTGCGGAGACTAAACAAAACGTTAGTTCAACTTTGAAAACAGTACGAGACTATCAAAGAAATTCTTTCAAAAACATTAAAATTAAAATAGCATAAATTCTTAACAGGAAAAACGATATTACGGGCTCAATGTTAATTAACTTCGGTTCCAAGTAAGGACCGCCTACTATTAGGAAAGGTCGCATATAAACAAACATAAAAATTAATTTTTATAAGTTTATAATAAATGGAAAGTTAATCGAAGAGGCCTAGCAAAATTACCAAAAACCTAAACACACTTCCGTCTAAGGGAAGGGTGGGTCATAAAAAGTGAAAGAGAGTCATACTCTCTTCGACACCAACACTTCCGTCTAAGGGAAGGGTCGGCCATTTAAAAGTGAAAGAGAGTCCATACTCTCTTCGTCACCATAATTAATTCAAATTAATTCCAAAAGCTTGCTAAGCTAATGATAAAGCTTCCTGAATAGCGAAGGCTAAACTCTAGAGCAAATACATCACCAAATCGTGAACAATAACTCCAGAATCAACAGCGTATCCAAGTAGGTCTAGCCGGTGGCACGACAGAGGAAAAATTGAGTTCTTGTAGACAAGAAGTACTTGAGTACCTGCTCACAGATGGCGCTGTTGTGTACACCCCCACCTGTATAGCGATCGCTGGCGTATCCCGACCGTAGATTTCTGTCGGGCAACAGAGTTGACAGCTACATGATCATCAGGTAAGATTAATATTGAAAAAGTCTGAATATACATGTTGAATAAATAGGTAAATATGGTGTCACTACTTCGCGGATTTTCACCTATCGCGGCCGCGACTGGAACCTATCTACCGCGATAAACGAGGGTTCACTGTAATCATAAACCATGTTAGTGATTCCTGGCCCATGCAGGGAAGAGTCATACTAGACTTAGGAGAGTGTCTCGAGGTTTGCATATACCACATGAACAAACATAGCATCAGGAGCATACAGGCCTCACTGTATGCGTAGCCAGGTAAAGTTTGAACTTGTACAAGAACAAAGGTTTGCATTTACCATATGAGCAAACAGAGCATCAAGAGCATACAGGTCTCGCTGTATGCGTAGCCAGATAGAGTTTGTACTCGTATCAGAACAAAGGTTTGCATATACCATATGAGTAAACATAGCATCAAGAACAGGAAAAAGATTCAGTTCTCCCACTTCTGTGAACTGAATATGGCCCTCATCTCTAGAAAGGGCCACTATTTCACTAACTCTGGCCCCCGAGCCTAGAGCAAACAAGAATATAACTTTCTGGGTTAAGTCTTTCAGAGAGCAATCCTCATTGTTCACTATTGAAGAAAAGTGTGGGACCTTAACCAAGGACCATTAAATCCATTAAATGGGCTTCGGAGATGCTGCAGGCCTAAGTCTAGCGCAAGCCTTAGGGATCTTGTTAAAGATTTCGTTTGACAAGTCTACTTGGAAGGCGTATAGCAGAGGTCTAGTCAAGGCTGATTTACACGTTGTTATCGTATTGGCTGTTAAACCTTGTTTATGAAGGTGGATAAAGAAGGATAAACAGAAGTCTGTTGAGATTTCTTTTGGTTTTTGCCTTGATGAAAGCAACCCACTTCTTCCAAGATGACTCATATTGTCTTCTAGTATCTTCAACTTATATTCTTCTAAGAAGTCTATACTGTCTCTCAAGATCCCAAACCTTTTCTTTACTGCTAAGGAGAGAAAATCATGGGTTTTCTGTGATGAAGCAAAGACAGTCGACTTCTGTACTTGTTGAGTCAGTACTGGGTACGGCAGAGGGACGGGCCTCAGCTTCAGTTCCAATACTAGAGGGAACCAATTGCTCTTTGGCCACTTGGGAGCCACTAGAGCTGCTGTTCCCTGAAAGGATCTCAGCTTGTTGAGGACCTTCATTAGGAGGTTGGTTGGAGGAACAGGTAAATCCAGTTCCATCTGTTCCAGTCGAGGGACATGGCATCCACTGCTTCCGCTAGAGGGTCCTCGTATGGGGCCACATAACGAGGTAGCTTTTTGTTGTCGCTCGTCGCGAAGAGGTCGATATGCAGTTCTGGGACTTGACGTAAGATGAAGGAGAATGATCCTGCGTCTAGGGACCATTCTGACTCTATCGGTGTGAGCCTGGATAGAGTGTCCGCTGTCCCATTGCGGAACCCTTGAAGGTGAACTGCTGATAAATGCTATCTCTTCTTTTCCGCTAGGGAGAAGATGGCCAACATCACTTGGTTGATTTGGGGTGATCTCAAACCTTGCCGATTCAAACATCTCACTATCACCTCGCTGTCCAGGATCAGTCTTATGTGGACTGCATGGCGAGGGGATAGTTTCTTCAGCGGGAGAAAGACTGTCATGGTTTCCAAAATGTTGATGTGGAAGGTCTTGAACAGAGAAGACCAAGTCCCTTGGACTTTCCGTTGGTGAGATCTCCCCATTGGTAATTGGCATGTACTCTGCATGCCTCTCCAAGGGTTCAACTCAGAGCAAGGAGGAAGATCTTTCACGTTGAGTCTCTAGTGAGACCCACGGGACATTGCGAGATGGTCCATCCTTCTCCTCAGTTCAGCGTCACTTTCTTCGTTCTGCTTACGACGACTCTCCATCATCGACATTAGACTAGCCAAAGCTTTGCCCATGTTGTCCGATGGAGGAGCAGAAGACGTAGAGGGTACTGGTTCTAGGGGAGGAACCGACGAAACGGACTCCGATTCGACGTCATCCTCTTCAGTCTCGGGAGCCAGGGTAGACTCCTCTTCTAGATCCTCTGCAAGGAGGTCTTTCTCGGTGTCCTCAGATACCTCCAACATCCTCTCATCTAGGTGGATGTCCTTCATCGCGTCAGACATCCGTATCTACGGAAATCTGAACGCAAGGGATCTCAGGTTGAGGCTGTGGTATAATGGCATCCGCAGTCGCCTTAGGGAACAGATAAGCAAACATCCGTTCATTCGGAAGGTAAGGCCCTGTGGCATTTTTCTGAAAGCCACGAACCCATCTGCGCAGCTTACTCCGTGCTGCATCCCTTGACTCCGCTGTCTTGGGGTCGTCAAAAGCCTCAGTAACCAATGCCTTGCAAACATTGCAGTCCTGGGGGTCCCAGTACTTCAGAGGTCCCTTGGAGATGGAGCAGAGAGAGTGAGTCCTGCACTCTACATGGCCACAGAAGTCCTTGCTCCTCACATTGTAAAAGACTCTCAGGCACTTGGGGTGGTCCTCCTGTAAAGAGAGGAAAACTAAATGGGTATGCGGTAGTTCATGTCACCTGATAAACTATATAAATATTATCATTAATATTTTTGCATATTTATTGCATATAGCTTAGGGTAGACAAGCTAGAAAAGAATTAGGAAAGACACAAACTTATGTTTCCTGTCCAGCCAATTGCTGCGACCTCCCCCAAAATTAAAACCTAGAGTTATCCTATTCAGGAAACCCAATGGAAGAATTCTAACCTGTAGGGATAGATAAGTGTAACTTAACACTGACTTTCCAAAGATTTTAATAATGAGGGTAAATTGCAACTGATCATCTATCAGTATGTGGAAAGAAATCTTTTCTTTCCATATATAATTGGTCTCAAGAATAGACTGTGCATGGATACACAGGGTATGTTAGAAAATAACTACTGTATAATTTATACTATAGTTTTCTGTCTGCAGTATGATCTATACTGCAAATATACTGGCTACTGTATAATCATATACTGTAGTTTTAGCCAGCATGCTGCCGGCACAGTCCAGCCGGCGTCTTGCCGGCTGGAGTAGTGGCCGGCACCATCAACCCAGCCAGCGGGGCCAGGCTAAACCTGCCGACGTCTCGCCAGCTGCCGGTGTCTCGCCAGCTGCCGGTGTCTCGCCAGCTGCCGGTGTCTCGCCAGCTGCCGGCGCACTGGTCCAGCCGGCATGGGGTAGTGGCCGGCAGCATCAACCCGGCGGGCACCAGGCTGGCTAGGTTAGTCCTGCCGGTGTCTCGCCGGCTGCCGCCACACTGGTCCAGTCGGCGCCTTGCCGGCTGGGGTAGTGGCCGGCAGCATCAACCCGGCCGGCACCTGCCGGCTAAGTTAGTACCCGGCGGCACTAGCTGATAGAGAGAGAGAAAGCAAGGTGTGAAGGGTACCTTATTAAATGTGTATTAACAGTAAATAAGGGTGTAAGTACTCAGTCTTACTGCCTTCCTCCAGAATGAGGGTTCAAATGGAAGGGGAGAATGTATCATTCAGGCTTCCACCCAAACACAAACCATTGCCGGTCTCTGCCGGTCACTGTTATGTGGATGGCAGTCCAAGAGAGGACTGAACATCTCACTGCCCCTTGCCTAAGATCGGATAATTAACACGTTAAGTACTATATACCTAATATTGCTTTTACTTGGTTTCTATCAAAGTATAATTGTCCCTACCTAAAAGTACTGCACTGTACTGTATATTTCTGTAATATACTACTACCACTAGAGTAAAGCTCAACAGTACTGTGAGTGTTGGCTGTTTTTGTTTGGACGACTTGACTCACCACACACGAAACCTACATTCACAATGAACAACATTACTGTAATTCTGTACAGTATAATATGTATACAATTTAAGATTCACTAAGTGTACACATATTATACAACGACCACTAACTATTTTTGTATGGAGTTCGACACAGCAATCTTTTGGTATGATGCAATTCCTGATGCGTCTGTGTCATCTCTTGCTCAGTACTGTAGGGAATCCAACATCTACAGTAACCCGGTAATAATATTTATCCTATCTTCTACTTCAATGGGTTAGAAAATCAAAATTTAATGATAAAGGTATCATTAGTAGCATTATAATCATTGATTAAACACATACAGCCTCAATAACAACAGAACAAAAAAAAAAGCTGTTTTGTTATTAAATGAATCAGATATCAGCTATGTTGCTTGTATTTCGATCATCCTACGATAGAAAACAAAGTATGTATTTCGATCATCGTACGATAGTAAACAAAGTATGTACTGTATTTCGATCATCGTACGATAGTAAACAAAGTAGCATAAGACTGACATTTTACATCACACCATTATTCACTATGGAGAAAAGATCATCAAGAATATATACAGCCAAATATAAACTAACAAGCTGTAAATGATGGCAAGAAAACAAACAATATTCATAGCTACTATTTTGTCTGTAATCAGGGAAAACTGTCCGTAACTAGGAAACAAAAAGGAAATTTAGTGGGAAACTATGAATGTGCAAATTGCATAACTAAATGTAAATGCTGAATTCAGAAGATAACATTACGAAGTGCCTGACAACCGGGAATATAGTTTTGTTATAAAACCATGTAAATAATTTCTTAAACTCTATAGTCAAGCACCCACAGAGCTAAAAACTATAAAGTATCATGCATCCGTAACATAAATGAAACTCCGGTTAACATGTATGCTATTTGCATATTGTTCATTAATAGGGTAGTAGTTTGGAAGGATTGACTTAAAATCATATAATATACCCATTCTAATAACAGTATATAGTTTCATATTTAAGTAAAATCATATTTACCAGTAATTTCATATTTATTTATTTATGGTACCCCGGCTATTGTTCACAATTTTTACCAAGAGATGGCAGTAGATGGTGGTTGCTGATATGTAAACATTTGAGTGAATTATTACGTAAACATTGGGTTAAATTTCACAAATTGTGTTTCATTTTAATACTTTCTTAAAATAGAAATACATCTTATTTTTTAAACTGAAAACATAAATATCAGTAGCAATTGCTTCTTTTAGGAAATATGAAATATCCTTCGTTAGCATGACATAATCAGGTGATTTGGAAAGTATAAACGTAAGCAATGGAAAAGATTATAATTTGCTACGATTTTATTTACAAATATTATATTAATTGTGAATATTACATGCATTATTATTGGATAAAGTTAAGCGAAACACCAGTTTCATATAAATCAGGTTTATTCCAAATATAACTGTAATTTCTTACCTCAGTAAATGAATATAAAGTGTACAGTGAGAGCTGGGACAAGCTGGGTGGAGGGAGAGAGAAGTGGCACAAAGCATGCCCAGTGTAAAGGAGAGCGGGCTATTTGAAATCATCGTGCTGCGAGTTTTTATTGTGAATATGAGAATTTGTATTTACTAAGTATTGCGGTTCTCTGTGTAGCGTGTAAGTGAAATTGCAAAGTAGAAACTCACGTACAGTGCGGGCCGATTGTACTTTACTAATAATATCTATCTATTGAAAGGAGAGGAAATGGGAATTTTTTCATTTTAGGGAATAAGCAATATGAACATCAGGTTAGTACAGAAATAAATCTTATTAAAATTTCGTTGTTATAGGGAGTCTAAGGTGAAGTGGCGATAAATTTGTTGCTAATTTAGCAGCAGCCTGTGCTTTTACATTAACTGAGCTCTGCAATAAAACAGAATAAAGCTACCAATAAGTGTAATTTCATGTACTTTACACCAATTTAAAGTTAGCCAAATAACAAATAGACTAACCTTTTAGTGCACTGCTCATTAATTGGTTAAAATTATCATAAATCAATGAAAAATAAGTAATAAGGGATTAAAAGCAAATAAGAGAATGCTCACTCCACAATATGGTGTATGCATTTTGAATAAATAAACATTACAACAGTATTACACATGTAAGGACAAAATTACAGTTAGTAGCAAAACACACAGCAGTCATTTGAAAATTACCAGCAACTCTGGTACTTGTAACTATCAGCTTTCCAGGGACCAGAATTAAATATCAAACAAAATTATTGAACTGGAAAGTTACAATTGCTAAATTAAGTCTCTATGTACCAGTATTTCACTGTGAAACCAATATGCACTGTAGAGTACTTACAATCATATCTATACAGACATTCAAATCTAAAATGGTAGTAAAAAGAGTAGCAAATGCACAATAGGCTTATGAAACATATTCATTTAGTACCCATTGGTTATCCCTTTATGATGTTAATCAGCATCCCTCAAGATTACCTTCACAGTAAATTATTAAGATGAAAAGAATGGATAATGAAGGTAATGATTCCATCATACTAAAAAACACATACAGAACTAATATGCATTCAGTAATAAGACCATTCAACTGAAACTTTAATTTCCAATTCAAAGTTTTACAAAGTTTCTCACGTCTTAAATACCAAATTACTGTCAAAAGAAAATTTGAAATGACCCATAGACTCAACAATAGGTCAAAATTCCAATTAAATAAAATCTAAGCAATAAAACAAACAATCAATAGGATAACTTACAGCAATATTGGACTGGTTTAGTGTGGCTCCCTCAATAGTGATCTTTTCAGCAGAAGCATGCAGAAGACATTCTGGCCACTTTTCCCTCAGGTATACCACACTTACACTAACAATATGTATACCAAAAAACTGAAAGCAGAGAAAGAAATAAAAACATTAATTCAAATTCACATTACATTAGTGTAATCTTCAGACACTACTGGGATGTATACCCTACTGGGTATGCAACCCAGGATTCATAATACCTTTGGTAGCATTGAAGTCATTCCCAATATTGTCTGTGCACATTGCAAGAATGGAGGGATAAGGAGATGAGCCCTTCCTGTGGTTCAATTGGCTTATGTTATAAAAGAAATACACTATCTTGAAAATTTTAATGTATTTTTATTGCAAACCCATGAATTTACAATAGCCAGGAAGGCTACTTAAGGGGAAAAACTTCTTGCTACATGAATTTTTTTACTCCAGACCAGGAAGAAGATGGTAAGCTTCTGAAGTACCAGGAAAGCAGCATGAAAAGGAAGCAGGACATATACCAACAGTTGTAGGTGAGAAAGGAATAAGATTTGCAAAC
>NC_090738.1:45377087-45447087 GCF_036898095.1 Palaemon carinicauda
ACGAATACCCATGCACCTGATACACTCTTGAGTCCCAAAACAGTCCGCTGTTCATCGCAGCACTAGACGACGGGTTTTAGGACACTACCCGCTGCCACCACAAAGTGTTTTATTTCATGTACTTGCTTCGCATAGTGTTTGTAGAAGACCCTGGATGATTTCCATTCAGTGTATGAGCGGAGCCTCTCAAAGTCCATGTGTTGAAAGAAATTCAAAGACGAAGCAACTTTTCTCGGATCGTGACCTGCGTGTGTACTGTAAGGATCCACTCTGCGAATAAAGTAGGTGAGCTTAGATCTCAGATGTCTTAGGGATAGGTTTGATCGTGAAGTTTCGCCTCTGAAGAACTGTCCTCCCTTGAAGTCTGAAGTTCTTCGAAGATAGACCTTAAGACACTCTACTGGACATAGAGAGATATCTTCCTTCAGTGGGCAGATTCTCCAAGGACCCCACCTCTTAGTGGGTAGTTCATTCTTGGCAAGAAATGCAGGATCAGGAAAAAGGTTCAGTTCTCCTGTGTCTAAGAACTGAATATGGCCTTCATTTCTGGATAAGGCCACTATTTCACTAACTCTAGCCCCTGAGGCTATTGCAAACAGAAAGATGACTTTCTGTGTTAGATCCTTTAGAATACAATCCTCATTGTTTAGGTTCGAAGCATAGTGCAAGACTTTGTCCAAAGACCATGTGATGGGCTTTGGAGGGGTTGCTGGCTTGAGTCTAGTGCATGCTTTTGGGATCTTATTGAAGATTTCACTAGTGAGGTCCACCTCAAAGGCGTACAGAAGTGGTCTAGTCAGGGCCGACTTACACGCAGTAATCGTGGTGGAAGCCAGGCCTTGTTCGTGTAGGTATATGAAGAACGCGAGACAGAAATCTATCGATATCTCTGTTGGTTTCCTTGTTTTCACAAAGGACACCCATTTCTTCCATGACGATTCATATTGTCTCCAAGTCGAACTTGACTTATACTCTTCGATGAAGTCAACTTTATCCTTCAAAATTCCAAACTTTTTGTTCGCCGCTAGGGCGAGAAAATCATGAGATGTAGGTTGTTGGTTCTCGAGGATGAAGCGTAGACAGTCGATTTCTGGACCAGTTGGGAAAAATCGGTAAAGGAAACGGCTTTAGTTTCAATTCTAGAACTAGAGGGAACCAATTGCTTTTGGGCCATTTGGGGGCCACTACTGCTGCTGTCCCTCTGAAGGATCTTAGCTTGTCGAGGACTCTTAGCAGGATATTGGTTGGTGGAAACAGGTAAATGTGATTCCCCGTTCCAGTCGAGGGACATGGTGTCCATCGCTTCTGCTTGAGGGTCCATATAAGGTGCTACGTAACGAGGTAGTTTCTTGTTGTCGCTCGTTGCGAAGAGGTCGATCTGCAGTTCCGGGACTTTTTCCAAAATGAAGGAGAATGAGTCTGCGTCTAGGGACTATTCTGTCTCTATCGGCTTTCGCCTGGACAGAGCGTCCGCTGTCACATTGCGGAAACCTTGTGGGTAAACTGCTGATAAGTGCCATCCCCTGGTTGATGTGAGGTGATCTCGAGCCTTGTCGATTTAGACATTTTACTATCACTTCGTTGTCCAGGACCAATCTGATGTGGATTGCTCTGCGAGGGGATAGTTTCTTCAACGTCAGAAAAACTGCCACAGCTTCCAAGATGTTGATGTGAAAGGTTTTGAACTGGTGCGACCAATTCCCTTGCACTTTTCTCTCGTGAGAATGGCTTCACCATCCTTCCAAGGAGGCGTCCGTGTGTATCACCACTGATGGTTGTGGTGGTTGTAGGGGGATTGTCCGTGCTAGGCTCTTGGCTGTTGACAACAGCCTTAACTGTGTGCGCAATAGGGTCGGGGTCAACCTTAGTTGATCTCTTTGTGCGTTTGATGCGTATCTTCTCCAGACTCCTGACGCATCTTTTAGACGTGCTTGTAGCACAGGGTCTGTCACTGCTGCAAACTGGAGAGAGCCCAATACTCTTTCCTGTTGGAGTCTTGAAATCCTCTTGTGACGGATTAGTCTCTTAACAGCTCCCGCTATCTCTCTCCTCTTCTTGGATGGAATGGAACCATTGGAACTTCTGAGCTTGAGAAAGGCAAGACTTCTTGCGATTGATCTTGAAGCCCAGGTATTCCAGGAACTGGATCACCTTTTTGACTGCTTGCAGACAAGTAGTCTTGGATGCTGCCCACACCAGCCAATCATCTAGATATGCTACCGCTTGAACTCCTTCGGAGCGTAGCTGCTGGAGAATTGTGTCTGCTAGCTTCGTGAGTATCCTTGGGGCTGTGTTCAGTCCGAAGGACATTGCTCTGAAGACAAATTTCTTCTTCTGTAGCTTGAATCCTAGGTAGGAGGAGAATGGGTGGCTGACTGGCAGATGCCAGTAAGCGTCTGCTAGGTCTACTGAGACTGTGTACGCCCCTTTCGGTAGAAGGGTCCTTATGTGTTGCAAAGTAAGCATTCAGAACTTGTTGTTCTCGATGAACTTGCTGAGTAGAGACAAGTCTAGAATGACTCTGAGTTTGTCTGAGTCTTTCTTGGAAACACAAAACAGCCTTCCCTGGAATTTGATGGATTTCACTTTCGTTATTACCTTCTTGTTCAAGAGTTCTGAGGTATATTCTTCTAACGAGGGGGTGGAGTGTTGGAAGAATTCTGTAAAACGGGGTGGAGTTCTGTTCCATTTCCACTCGAGTCTATTCGTGATTAGGCTGTGGGCCCAGGGATTGAAGGTCCAACAATCCCGAAAGTGGTACAGTCTGCCCCCTACCTGGAACCCCTCATTGCTTGGGGGGTCCTGAGGACTTGTTTCCGTGACCACGTCCTCCTCACCCCCTTGAGGGTTTCTGGAGGAACTTCTCCTTGGGCCTTTTCCTTTGTAGGGGCGAAAGGTAATTGACTGCCTCTCAAAGCCAGGGTTAAATACTGGCGACTGAGCTACCAGCTGTTGAGGAACCATCTGGAAGGTGGTCTGAGGCTGGGCTACCAGTTGAGGCATCGTAGCCATGGTCAAGGCAAGAAGTTGCGCAAGTCTGCGTGGTCTCCTTGCCTTTTTGTTCTTAGGCTGGGGACCTACGTCTGAGGAAGATTTCCTCTTTGAGGTCATGCTCCACTTTTGGAGCAGGTTCCTATTCTCCGTGGCTGCTCTGGCTATGACCTCTCGGACCAATTCCTGTGGGAAAAGGTCCTTACCCCAGATGCTCAATGAAATCAGCTTGCTGGGTTCGTGTTTTACTGTCGCTGAGGCAAACACGTGCTCTCTGCAGGCTCTCCTTGCTCTGATGAAAGCATATAAGACTTTCACAAGGGTTCCCATGTGAGACTTAGCCAGGAAAATATACATTTCTGGGGCGTTATGTAGGCCTGCGCTCATTTCCAGGCAGTTCTGATGAGAAAGGGAGGCTGCAAGTCTCTCCTTCGTCTCCTGTTCCCTCCTCTGAAGATGGTCTGGCAACTTCGGAAGGTTCTCATACAACTACTGGCCTGCTACCTCTTGATCCAATTTCGAGACGGAGAAGGTTAGGTGGACATCTTTCCACTTCTACTCACAGGCAGGCATTGCTAGAGAGAATGGTTTGCATTCCTCTAGAGCTGGGCAGGGTTTGCCCTCTTCGACTGCTTTGATTGCAAAGTCTAGAGCTTTCTCTGAAAATGGGAAAGAGATGGAGGAAGGAGCAATAAAGGTGGGGTGCCTCTTGCTCAGTGCTGAGACTTTGGAGTTGGTGTACCCGGCACCTTTCAAGGATTTTAGGAGGATGGCTTGCGCCTTGTCATGCTCGAAGACAATGACTTCTTTAGGTATTGTTTCCTCACGGGATGCATGTTCATCCCGCAGTCTCACGTAACAGTCTGGGTAAGCTGAAAAGCTAGGCCAGAACTCAAGATCTTCAAATAGTTTGGCTCCTAACGTCTCTGAGACGAATAGTTTCCCATTCATCATGGGCATATGCTCCGCATACCTCCAGGGGTTGGTTTCGGAGCAGTGAGGGAGATCCAATACTCTAAGGGGCTTCTTAGTGGAGCCCCTGGAAGGTCGAGGGCGGTCCCTTTCCTTTATCAGTCTCTGATGTTGCTGGATAGACTGCTTCATCATCTCCTGTTCCTTCTGGAACGATTCCAACATCCGCTGGATCGACGTGAGGATCGCTTCACCTTGTCGACCTGTGTAGCTGGTTGAGGAGTTGGAGTTGAAGAGGTTGACGGCATAGGTTGGTGTACCGTCACAGTGAACCGAGGGTTTTCAGTTACCGTCGAAACGGATCCTTCTTCCTCCGTTCGTGGTTGTTCCACATCTTCTTCAGGTCCTCCTTGCAGTAGGTCCTGTTTCGTATCAGTGGACACTTCTGACATCTGTTCTTAGTGGATGTCCATGCCTTCCAGGGCCTTGTGTATGTCTGCATTGATCTTCAGTTGTACAAGAAGAGGCTCGACCTGTTCCTGAGGCACTACCCCATTTGGTAGAGCCTTGGGGAACATAAGGCACCTTAGGGAGTCGTTGGGTAGGTATGGTCCCGGAGAGTTCTTTTGGAATCCTCTTACCCACTTGCGAAGGGTCTCTCTCGCTGTGTCCCTAGTCTCTAAGTTGACTGGGAGGGCTTCTTCGAAGCCGTTGGCCAACAGGGTTGAGCAGGTGGGGCAACCCTTCAGGTCCCAATACTTTAGGACTCTCGACACGATACAGCAGGGGGCATAAGTCCTGCACATCGTGTGTCCACAAAAGTCTTTACCCTTGTGGTTGCAGAACAAGGCTGCACACTTCTCCATCGGCTCCTCCTGTAAAGGAAAAGGATCCGATGAGTATTGTGGTTTTTATATCATTGATATAAAAGCATACATTTTTATTAACAATAGTAATCACTATTGTATATAATAGCTTAGGATAGTAAGCTTGAAAGGAAGTAGAAAAGACACATATCTGTGTTTCCTCTCCCAGGCCATTGCTGAGACCTCCATCAGTAATAACATTTGGTTTCTCTGGTAGGGAGAATACAAGGCAGAAGAAACTCTAGGAACTAGAACTAGAGTTAGGGTTAGTAAGTGTCTATACTATCATTATCTACCTGTAGTATACATTAATACTGATCGGTGATTTCTTAGGGTCCCGATGATAGAAGAAACCATCTGGGTGTTGAGGGAGTACTCAAACCTCAACATAATATCGTGGTCCCAACAATAAACTGTGATAGGAAACAAAGAGTATGTTAGAAAATATGTGTACTACTGTATATTTGTATACTGTAGTTCAACCAGCGGCACTGCCGGGGTTAGGCTAGTACCTGGCGGCACTAACTGATAGAGAGAGAAAGCATTAAGGAAGGAGTTTTTCCTATTATTATGGTTTAGCACAACAATTGGAAGTGTAGGAGGACTATCAGGCCGCCTACTGTCTCCTTGCCAGAATGAGAGTTCCAATGGAAGGGGTAAGAATCCACCTGATTCTGGCTTCCACCCATCCACAAAAGGCCTGCCGCCGGCTATACCACTGGCGACAATAATTGTGGATGGCAGACCAAGATAGGGCTGAGGACTTCTCAAAAGTACATTAGGTTTCCCACTGGCAGCCGTCAGGGCCGTCTCAATCTTCCCCCAGTGATATTCACTTCCGGTGAAGGAGGGACGTAAGGGGGAAGGTGGCTGAGGCGGGGTGAAATAACTGCCACAGTCAGGACACCAGCCGGTAACGCAGTCAACCTGGCAAGCCGGGATCCCGACTGTCAGAATACCAGTGAAAGAATGCTGTGACGGCTATGACGTCACTAAAGGACAGAAGGGGGAAAGGAAAGGGTCTTGTAGTTCACTGAGAAGAGAGGTGGCGACAGGTATAGCACCTACCTTCAACCTTCAACAGTGGACTGAGGAAGCCTGGCTCCCAGTGCTGACGACATCGCCGGCGGCAGAGGAAACATGGTTCCTTTGCTGGCAACATTGTCAGTGGCAAGACAAGGGCACCCTGAGTTAATTACTATCTGATCCAAAGCCGGAGGTGGCAAGAACTCTGTTCTACTCAACGGCAATGAAGAAAGACAGTGGTTGCCGCCTGTAGCGGCGGCGGCACTCAGGGAAGGAGGAAGGGTTTAACCTCTTTTCTCTGAGAGAGAATGTATATCGAACCTTATCCATAGATTCCAGAGGATGTAATTCCTCATCCGAATCAATAATGAATGATAGGGTGAGGCTAAACATGGGGAATTACATTACTAACGTATATATGAGTGAGGCTAGCCTAGCTCTGGTAGGAACCACGGCCAAGGTTGGTACCGCCGGGGCTCCCGCCGCATACGAAAAGTAAAGGTACATAATAGGAAGAGGAATAATAATATATCTGTAAGCACAATCTTCACTTGTATAATTTGCCTAACTAGCTAATATTATAGCTAAATACGGGGAAATGTCGCCCTACTGACTAAATAAAATGCAATAATAACGGGCAACTGCGGTCGTAAAATGGCCGCCTCCAGTTCGTGGCAACACTCAAACAAATACACTTAAATTATTCAAATTCAACTGTGAGAAGGAAGCCTAAAATTATACACAGGAAAGAATTAATGCTCAACTCTCCAGAAGATGAAGATGCTGGAAATTGCATGATTATTCCCAAAACTTAATACAAAACACCGGGCGGCCGGTATTAGTATGGATAGGAGGTCCACCAGGTACCTAGATCGGCACCCCTTTCTTTTCCCACTCTTCTCCTTTACATCAAAGAGTTAAATCTATTCGGGGTGAAGATTGCTATGTGTCGTATCTAAAAAATACGTCCCCTGATATTATGCGGTATCCTTAATTGGATACTTGCGCCAGGAGTTAGAATCCTGGAGACCTTCGGTTTATTTCTCTGGGAGTATCACTGCGGCAAATATCCCTTAGAAGGCTACCTAAAGGAATCCCTCCATCAGGACGAAATGGCCCGAACCCCCCCCCCCCCAAAAATATATATATATATGTGTGTGTGTGTGTGTGTGTGTGTTTGTACTGGTATATATATGAAAGGGAGAGAAAGACTGTATATAAGTACTGTGCGGTGTACGTGTATAAGCACAAACTTGCTTGAGTACATTAGTGTATAGGTAACATCTTTTCTCTGTGCACACTATTTGTAAAAAAAAACTCAAACTCTATTTCTCTTTTGTGAACATTTTGTATTCTACCTTGAATTTACATTTTCAAGCAACATATAGATGTAAGCACAGTAGAAGGAATATATAACATACTTATATTTATATACTGTATTGATCCAAAGTTTTGACTGAAATTCATGGGAGCATGTTAACTAAATTGATAAGGCAATTTTAGCGAGGATCATTTTGGTATGGGAATGTTGTGACTGGACAGCAAGGAGTAGAATGCACATAGTCAACAGAAATATAATTTTATCTATCATAAAATAAGGGCAATAAATTGTATAGCATTTAGGAAAATAGGAAACATATTTACCTGCGCAAGAGTGACAATAGATGGGGAGATCCTGAGCTTAATTGGCTCAATGTTAATTTCCTCCTCTGATGACCCAGCTTTGGAAGCTTCAGATAACATGGCTTCCATAGTCTGATTATTCCCTCCTTCTCCATGGGAACTTTTCCCACGCTTATCATAAACCTTCAAACATAAAAGAAAATACAGAATCTATTATGTGTTAAAATCATGAACAATCATTGTACTTTTTTTAAATGAGAGAGGATTTTCATCAAATCAGCATAAAGATTTATCTAATTGTAATCAGTGACCATACAATAAAAAGTTAATATTCTTAATATGTGATAAATGTAAAAGCAATACAGTATCTTTTAAATAAAAATAATTCAATACAATCATAAAGTTAAAATATGAAATTATTTAAAATTCCAAATTTTAAATTTTAAAGTAATTTGTATTTTTCCTTTAGGTAGGGAAAATGTTTTTAGTGTGAGCTGGACAGCCATTGAATTGATTTAATGAGACGTTAAGCAACAGATGAGAGCAGGAGTGAGGAACCCTACATCTCTCGACTGTCAAAATTTCTTCACTTATGACCTTTTAGTTCAGAACTGAGAGGGGTGGTTGAGAAGTGAAGTTTAATGTAAAGGACTCAGGTTTGTATAGCTAAGAAAAATACAAATTACCTAAAAATGTATTATTTATTCCTATGCAAACTACAAACCATCTTCCTTTATGTAGGGAGACTTACTGCTTGGTGGGTCGGAAGACTCCCTACTAGAACCAAAGTGGTTGGTTCTTTATCTTTTCTGGAAATGTCAATCTACCTTGTTCCATACAGAAGCAAAGATGACTCTAGCAACCTCCTATCTGCCTATCTTTGGAATGAATATGCTGATAGGGCCTGGCCTGTCCAAGAAGATTGGTATGTGGTCAAGAAAGGTATTCCTTCCCTGAAGGGGAGAGCAGTCCAAAACAATATACTGTACCTGCCATATGTGATCTGCATTGCTAACTGAGGAAAAACAAAATAAATTATGTAACAAAAAACTCCCTCAGGAGGAACACCTAGTCCATGACAGGAAAGGAGACCACCAAGGGAACAAACATAAAAAAAGAACTGCGCCCTCCCTTCCCGGTCGTCATTGATGGGAGAAGGGGAGCGGAGAGTAACTGTAATAAAACAAGAATTGCAATTATTCAAATTAGTTAAAAATATTTGCGAATAGGAAAAACCACTGATCCTCCGAAGGGAAGTGTTCACCACAGAGAAGAAGCTGGAAAGTTAAATTACAAACAGTTATAATTTCACTTAAACGATTAAGAAAAACAATCAGAAGCGCAACCTAACCCGCGAACGGAAAAGTTGCTCCCCCGTTAGTATATTGTTGGAACCCCATGAAAGCTGGACAGCCTTGAGAAGAGGAAGACCGAAGTCAATCTCTGAAAGGCCACACTCCCTTCCTTTCCTCTTCCCAGTGGAAGAGGGAAAGGCAAAGTCAACAGTTGAACGAGGAGGGTCCAAATGATGACGATTCCCCTGCAGCGGCGTCCAAGTCATCGGTAGGTTATCCGCTGACAGGAAGACCAATGGACAAGGGGGAGAGGTTGGAAGGGAAGGTTCCCGGCCTTACGCAAGTGTCTTGAGAACATGCACTACAGTGAACCCTCGTTTATCGCGGTAGATAGGTTCCAGACCCGGCCGCGATAGGTGAAAATCCGCGAAGTAGTGACACCATATTTACCTATTTATTTAACATGTATATTCAGACTTTTAAAACCTTCCCTTGTACGTAGTACTGTTAACAAACTACCCTTTAATGTACAGAACACTTAATGCATGTACTACAGTACCCTAAACTAAAACAGGCACAAATATTAAAGGCAATTTTATATCATGCGTTTCCTAAACACACCAAAAAGCACGATAAAAAATGGCAACCAATGTTTTGTTTACGTTTCTCTGATCATAATGAAGAAACAAACGCATTTAGTGTACACATCTGTGTATAGGTTAGTTTTTGCATCGATTATATTGATTATACAGTATGTTGATTTTGTTATTACCAATGTTTTACTTAATTTTTCTTAGGACTTCCAAATGATATGTTTTTCTTTATGACGCCGCCTGAAACGACGGCATCATAAAGTACGCTCAGTAAACAACCACGCTCAGTAAACAAAGAAGGCATTTAACGCGCATGATGAAAGTGATAAATAAGGGATTTTGACGAAGGAAAGATCTATTTCAGCGCGAGAGGCCTGTGTCGCCCAGTGAAATGCTCCTAAAGCACCATTTCTAAGGAATATAACTGCTATATATTACCAGAGAAAAATTTGCATAGGAATGCCAGGTTAAACCCAGCTCGCTCACCTATATAAGGTGTCGGTATAATATACTGGGGCGTGATAAATCACAACCAGAGGTCTCGCACTATTTAGATATCTCCTCTTCAAAATCCCCGCCACAGCGAGGTGCCGATCAACACTACTACCACTAACCTAACCCACGCCAGTGACGTCACTCCTCATAGCACCCAAGGTTTGGGGCCCATGTTGGGAGGGAAGTCAAGGGAGGGTTCACTGGGCGGCACAGGTCTCTCGCCTAGAAATAGATTTTTCCTTCGTCAAAATCCCTTTTCTGGGCTCCGAGCTGTGCCGCCCAGTGAAATTGTACAAGAGAAATGGTCCCAAATCTTGGAACAATACCTGAGGAAGTAAAATAAAATCCAAAATAACAGGTAAGAGGATAGCAAGACATAGTTGATTAAGGTTCACTATGTTCAGGAGGAATCACATTCCCTGCTGCCACTGTAGCAAATATAAGGCTTCCAGAGGTTTTAAGCAGTGGCGTTTAAATACTGTTGGAGACTTCCAGCCTGTATATTTAGTAAGTCCAGTGAAGTTCATAGTAATTAACTGAGGTAGCTACAGCTCATATATCATGGACGTGAGGGAGTGATGTGGGAATGATTCTAGGTAGCCCGTTAATGAAATACAGAATCTGCTGTCTGAGTCCTTTCAGGATGATGGTTCTTCACCTTCTCTAATGGGTAAGGGCCCTGAGGACTGAATGGGAGATATATTTAAGTAGGCTTCCAGAGTGTTTACTGGACATAAAGATGGGTCCTGCGGAAGTGGGACAATCTTCCAGGGAAACCGTCTGTCCTGGGGGTCCTCATTTTCGCTAAAAATCTTCTGTCAGGGGAAAGGAGTACTTCCCCTGACGAGAAAAATTCAATATGACCTGGATCTCTAGACAAGCTGAAAGTTCTGATATTCTGGCGCCAGAAGTCAGGTTCATTAAGAACAAGGATTTCCTAACCAATGGAATATAATGACAAGTCTCGTTAAGAGTGTCTGAAGCCAACTTAAGTACGTCATTCAGAAACCAGGAAACTGAGCTAGGGTGAGTTGATGGTTTCAATCTGGCGCAGGTTCTCGGGATGGATGAGAAGTATGAATCTGTAAGGGCAATATTAAAACTAATTGTAAAACCTTCAAGGCCGACTTAATTTGTGGTAATAGTACAAGTCGCTAAGCCTGATTCAAATAAAATTCTGAAGAAGGTTACTGTCAGATTCATAGTCATCGTCTCAACCTTTGAGTCCCTTAAAAACTGGCAAGTTTCATAACAGCCGAATCATACTGTCGAAGGGTGGATCCTTTCTTATCTGATTCTAAAAATAGCGTATTTGAGGATCAATATCTGCACCTCTTGAGCTGCAATTTTCATAAAGTCCATAAAGTTAGGGCATTCTGAATTCGAGGAAGCTAACACACTGCGAGTTGTACTGCTTGTGTTAGTATTGGATTGGGGATCTGTCGAGGTGGAGACCCAGTTCCACCAGAAGGGGAAACCCGTTGTTCTTGGGCCAGATGGGGGCTACTAGAGCAACTTGTCCTTTGAAAGTCCTGAGCTTGTCTAACACTTTCATCGACAGATTTATTGGTGGGAATAGGTAAATTCTCTCCCAAGTGTTCCAGACTAATGATATTGCGTCTGTGGCGTAAGCCCGAGGATCCGGGCTGGGGGCTACGTAGCACTCTAGTTCTCTAGTTTGTAGTTAGACTCTGTTGCAAACAGATCTATCTGGAGATCCGGAACCTGAGAAAGAATCCAACTGAAGGACTTTGGGTCTAGTGACCACTTTGACTCCAGCGGAGTTGTCCTCGAAAGTGCATCCGCCACTATCTATCTAGAAGAAACCTGATATGTTGGTTTTTGGTTGGAGCCGGTTGCCTAAGGTCAAAGATACCGCCATGGCCTCTAAAACATTGATACGAAGTTGGCGGAATATTGTCGACCATAGTCCCTGGACTTTCTTGTACTGAGAGTATTCCCCCCCCCCCCCCTGCCTGTTAAGGAGGCGTCTGTGTGAATGACCAGCTTGGGGGTGGATAATGTAAGGAAACGGATTTGCCAGATTTTGACCTTTGTCCATGGTTGAAGTCTTTTCTTCAGAATTGGTTGGAGTCGAGCCCTTTGTCTCGATATTACTCGTTTTCCTGGAGCACCATACTCGGCTTATATCTTTCAGTCTGGCCTTCAGTAGTATATCTGTTACTGAGGCAAACTGGAGGGCACCCAGGATTCTCTCTTGATTTCTCCCGGAAGACAATTTGTCTTTGAGAAAACGTATTGTGTTTTGCTATATCGTTCCTCTTGGCTGTTGGGAGACACAGAGTGTGGGAGCATAGAACCCATTGAATCCTAGCCATTGAAACTTGTCTTTGGGACCAAACGAGATTTCTCGAAGTTGATTTGGAACCAAAACTGTTGTAAGAGATTATCACTCTGTAGTTGCTGTGAGGCAGTTTTGCCTAGTTGAAGCCTAGAAACGGACGAAAATGCCTTGCTATCGGAACATGATAGCAAACGTCTGCAAGATCCATAGAGGAGGTGACGGCCCCACAGAGAAGCAAGGTCCGCACCTGAGAGATGTAAGAATGTAAGAATTCAGAAGCGACAGGTCCAGGATTACTCTTCGCTATTCTGAGTCTTTCTTTGGCCCGCTGAACAAGTGATCCTGAAATTACAAGCGATTTACTTCCTTTTGCAATAGATCGTTTTCATATAAGACTAGCTCTTCCGTTGGATGTTGATGAAAACTGGTTGGTGGAGGGGGCCTTTCTATCCAACTCCACCCCAGACCTTTGGAAATTATGCTGAAAGCCCAAATGTTGAGCGTTCAACGGTTCCGAAAGATGTAAAGTCTTCCCCCTACCTGAGAACTCCCAATGATTTGCTGCGGATTTACCTCCTCGACCTCCGCGGAATTCTCGGCCTCGAGAGTAGCTGTTGCGAAAAGTTCCTCTCGAGCTAGCGCCTCTGGCGCGCTGGTAACCCTGGAAAGCACCCTGAGTTTCAAAGGTGGGCTTAAGGGCTGGGGAAGTAGCATAGGAGGTAGTTGCTATTTGGGGCTGAGGAACCAGCACGTATTGCTGTTGGGGTTGACCCTTCGAAGTGAAAGGTTGACTCCCTTGTGCCACCGGGATGGTTTGAACCACCTGTTGGGACTGCCGGTTTGGAAGGAATGGAAAGATCTCAGACTCTTTCTACCTCGAGATTGGTTGCTGGCCGGTTCGAACTTGTGCTTGGGGACTAAGCCCATTGAACCTTGAGGCTCTGATTGACCCTAGCAGCTCCGCTGACGACGTTGTTGACTAAATCCTCAGGGAATAAGTCAGGGCCCCAGACTGGGGCTTTAATGAGCTTGTTAGGCTCATGTCTGATAGTGGCCTCAGACAAGACATGCCTACAGCAACGACGTCTGGCCGCAAAGAAGTCGTAGGAATCAGACAGTAAGGTTTGAAGTAATGACTTCGTCAAGACCTTAAAAGGTGGTTCTTCTTCATACATTAAAGAGGTCTTTTCTGCCATTGTAGCCGAGTTGATAGGACTACTCAGGCGCATACAGGCTTCGAACTCGAGGCATATCAGGGATTCCGGAAGCCTGGGTAGCCACTCACTGAACTGAATGGAAGCACAGTCAGCGCTTAATTTACCCGATGTGAAGGTCGCCGGGGCGTTAGTCCAGCAATCGTGATCCCCCGGGGACAGGAGGGAAGTCGGATCCGTTTCCTTCAGTTGCGGTAACGGCTTGTCCTCGTTTATTGCCTGCTGAGCAAGGTCCACTATCTTAGTGACACACGGAGTAGGGGTTTACTCCTCCAGTAGAAACATCGTGTACGGGCTCTCGTGAGGTGTTAACGTAGTGTTAACACACTCCCACTCGTTTAAGGGACGGACCCAGGTGGACTGAGCCTGCCCCTTCGGGTACATTTCGGTTTCTTTGGGGACCTTGTCAAACCTTACGAGTGTCTCCTCGGTAAGGCATGCGAAACCAGAGAGAGGGAACTGTAGACCCGGCGGGTAGAATTCAAAATCTTCTACAGTCCGGGTGCCAAACCCTTCGATGGTTAACATACCATCTTTGAAGGGAGAGTGCAAGGCCGCCTTCCACGGATTGCTTTCGACAAATTCCGGGAGCTTAGAGGCATCCGGGATGATATATTGTGCTGTTGAGGTAGCCCATAACGAATGAGACCCTGTACGAGGCTATCTGGTTTAGCACTCTCTCAGTGAGGGTGCTAACAAGGGAACCCATTGCAATATAATATATATACACATACATACATATACATACGTATATATACGTACACACGCACATACATACATAAATATGGAAACACATCAACACAACATCGTGTTCAAAATAGAAATGAATTTCTACCTCATACATGGGATCGGACGCTGGCCCCTTCTAATGAAAGGTCAGGTTGAAACCAACCATGCCACGAGAGGCCATTGCATCAATCTTGAAAGGGCTGCTGGATCGAAGGGAGCCTCCGGGGTCGTAGGTTTCAGGCCGGGCTTCGCTCTCGACCCAAGAGAAGTCTTAACTGGTTTGTGATTTGGGAGACCTGTGAGTCTTTGATAGGGGCTGGCGGGTAGCTTTAACTTTAGGGACAACAGGACGTGGCCTGACATCAGCCACGTGCTTCCTTGAAAACCCCTAAAAGGGAGAGACACAGGGTCTCTTTGCCCTGACACTCCAGGCGAACCCACCAACCCAGATCTAAAGAGTCGCCAAGGTAGAAGTCATGGAAGACTGCGAGCTCCGAAAGAGGGTATATCGTTACTAATGAACAAGGTAACTCCGTTGGGAATGTAAACTAAATAGATCGAGAATAAATGTTTAAATCGATCAATCACAAAGGAAATAAAATGAAAATCCCAAAAGATTATATCCGAAGTTAAAATTATAGATAGTAACGACAAGGGCACCTACAGAGTGTCCCATAGTAGGGTAGTAACCCAAAAAGATCCGGGTGTTCCGAATTTTTTAAAATAGACCGGTATGAAACCGGGACAAAAGGCTATGAACAAATTTTCGGACCGGTATAGTAACCGGGGAGAAAACTTTTCATAAATTAACTGACATTGTTAAAATAATTCCATAAAAGGTGAAGATTATCAATGAAATAATATTGTCATAGCGAGAAATATACTATCCCGTCGGTACTGGGGAAGTATAGAATAACATAAAGATACATAAGTATCCCATAGCAGGTCAGTAACCTAAAGAGATCCGGATGCTCCGAATTCTTAAATTAGACCAATATGAAACCGGGACAAAAGGCTATGAACAAAATTTCGGACCGGTACAGTAACCGGGGAAAAACTTATCATAAATTAACTGACTTTGTTAGAACAATTCCATAATAAGTTAAGATTATCAATGAAAAAATATTGTCATAGCGAGAAATATACTATCCCGTTGCTACTTGGGAAGTATAGAATAAAATAAAGATACATGAGTATCCCATAATAGGTTAGTAACCTAAAAGGATCCGGGTGTTCCGGATTCTTAAAGTAGACCGATATGAAACCGGGACAAAAGGCTATGAACAACTCTAGGACCGGTTTAATAACCGGGGAAAAACTTATAAATAAACTGACATTGTTAAAACAATTCCGTAATAAGATAAGGTTTATCAATGAAATAATATTGTCATAGCTTGAAATACACTATCCTGTCGCTACTTGGGAAGTATAGAATAAAATACAGATACATGAGTATCCCATAATAGGTTAATAACCTAAAAAGATCCGGGTGTTCCGGATTCTTAAAATAGACCGATATGAAATCGGGACAAAAGGCTATGAACAAAATTTCGGACCGGTATAGTAACCGGGGAAAAAATATCAAAAATTAACTGACATTGTTGAAACAATTCCGTAATAAGTTAAGATTATCAATGAAATAATATTGTCATAGCGAGGAATATACCATCCCGTCATTACCAGGGAGGTATAAAATAAAAAAGGGTTTATAATAACATGCTACCTTATAATAACATGTTCCCTGTTAAACAATTCCGTAATTAGATATGATCATTCAATGAAATAATATTGTCATAGTAGGAGATATACTATCCCGTTGTTACTGGGGAAGTATAGGATAAAAATGTTATAATAGCATGTTATAATAACATGCTACCTGTTGGCTCCGGGGAGACAACTATGAGAGACCCCGGGGTCGTAACATGCCTACCGGGGTAGGGGGAGTCAAAAGGGGAGGGAGGAAGGAGTTCAATGACTCTCCGCCAGCCACAAGAACCCAAATGAACACCGACAATAAATAATATAACAACAAATATCCGCTCCTCCGTGATACCCCACGAACAAAAATTTCTACATTATAGTAGAAACGAAAATAATACAGTACATAACGAAACATAACCAATACACAACCAAGTTCCCCCAGCCGACCGATGGCCAATCAGAGCGGCGGGGAAAAAGGGCTACGACAAGGCATGAGAATGAATGTACTAGACTGAAACCCCGGTGGATGTTCTCGGTACCAACTATAGTGAGTCATAAGGTATCCCAGGAAGGGATGGTGTGAGGGGGGGAGGAGGTGGTGGCAAGGCTGAGGTACGAGAAGGACTCGATCCGTAATGCCAAACCGCTCACGCAACATGAGAGACGAGAGGAATCCCCGAATGGGGATAATGGGGGGGGAAAGGAGGCAACGAGAACTAACCAATGAGAGGGCAGGAGGATATCACGTGGGCATGAGGGAGGACAGGAGTACCAACCTGACCGATGGAACCACATAAGTAAAACGGAATGATCATAAACGGAATGAGCAATAAAATAGTGTAAAATAATGTACAATAATGTTAAATGATGTACTGTAACACACTGAACTGGTTATAGGCATGCGTAACTTAAAGTAAAATTAGTAAGAGAAGGACGCAAGGGAATGGCAGGGGGATAATAGCTGGCAGCCCTCCAGAGCGGGAGGAGTCGCACTAGACAGGGATACCATCATAACTTCTACCTCAGGTAGATGCCGAACGGTAAGAAACAAATAAAATAACAACTGCCCCGCGAGAGTCCCACTCAAACTAAGCGATAACTAGACGGTAATCGCAATAATTATTAATAAGATCAATATAATATCAATAATATAATAATATAAACTCTTAATGCGGTAGCGAAACCAACTAGGCCATGCCCGAAGGCAGGCTTGCCAACCGAGTTCAAAACTATGATACGTAGTAAATCATCAAAACATCAAAATAATATCCAAAGCACAATGATGAGGTGTAATCTGAGAAAAACCTCCAAAATAAGGTTCGAAACGAAAAACAATTAGTATGGAAGACCAATTGCAATACGTTAAGAACGAGCGAAGGCGGTAGCAAGCCAGCAAGGGAGCCGCAAGCGGTCCGACAAGAGGAAAAAAATAAAACCTCGAATAAAATTAAAATTAATGGCAATGCTACCCCCAAAAGCTCAAAACTCATAGACTTGGCACTTAACTTAGATATGGGGACCAGGGAATCCGCCATCGGCAAAAAGAAATGAGAGATGAACGAAAAAACCAAAGAGAAAAATATACAAATGTTCATAGATGTGCTATAAAGGAGTGACGTCACTGGCGTGGGTTAGGTTAGTGGTAGTAGTGTTGATCGGCACCTCGCTGTGGCGGGGATTTTGAAGAGGAGATATCTAAATAGTGCGAGACCTCTGGTTGTGATTTATCACGCCCCAGTATATTATACCGACACCTTATATAGGTGAGCGAGCTGGGTTCAACCTGGCATTCCTATGCAAATTTTTCTCTGGTAATATATAGCAGTTATATTCCTTAGAAATGGTGCTTTAGGAGCATTTCACTGGGCGGCACAGCTCGGAGCCCAGAAAATGATATTTACAGTAAAAGCTTTTAGAAAATATGTTATTACAAATATTATTTACCGTATCTATATAAAATCATACAGTACATACTGTACGTAGCAAAGCAGGAAAACAATTTACGAGAGAGAGAGAGAGAGAGAGAGAGAGAGAGAGAGAGAGAGAGAGAGAGAGAGAGAGAGAGAGAGAGAGAGATTGTTTTATGTACGTAAATGTAAATTTTAAACAAAAAAAATATGATAGGTTACAACATGTATACTCTTCAGACTTTTAAAACCTTCCCTTTAACTTAATGCATACAGTACTAAACTAAAACAGGCACAAATATTAAAATGTTAGAATATTAAAGTAAAAAATAAAGATTGTTACTGTACTCACCACGAAAGAAGTTGAAGAAAAACTTGAATATGATGGCGATGAATTTGCTGCACAGTAGAAATGATGATGATGAAGCTGATGATGTCTTCTACTGTGCAGCCAATGATAGTATTTTACGTCTCTTCAGACGGAGGTGTCTTTTCCTGGGACACCTCTTCAACTTCTTCCTGGGACACTTCTTCAATTTCTCCCGAGGGCATAGTAGCAGGAGGAACTGGCTCTTTTTTGCGAGGCTGGAAGAACATTGTGATCGGAAGTTGCTGCCGCTGCTTCTTTTTTCGCTCGAAGAGCATCCTGTAGGGAGTCATGTGTTCATCGATCTTGTTGCAGAATTGCATAGACCGAACCATATCCTCGTCCCACTCTTGCGACATTTCTTTCACCTCCTTCGCAAGGTTGCAGAGCTTGGCAAGCCGTTCCAATGTTAAGCCCGTTTCTTCGACAATTTCTTGGATCTCTTCCTGTGTTTCACTGTCTTCTTCACTGGCCGATTTCGTCAGGTCTTCAAGGTCTGCGGCCGCGTAACTTCTGCCTTCTTTCAACATATTGAGAAGCGTCACCTTCTCAGCAATCATCATCATCTTTCGGTGGTGTTTAGGCTCACTACCAGCCTTAGTAGAAGCAGAACGCTTGGAAGGCATTGTACAGTAGGGTTTAACAGAAAGTTCAACAAAAAGTTCAACTTAAAACAGTCACGCACAGCACAGATTAAAGTTCACAATAACTTAACAACGTCTACACAGCGATACGGCGGGAGAGAAAGTGACCGCGAATACGTAGATGCTGGAAGTTGGAGATGCGGGCAAAACACCAATCACAGGCTAGATAACAAAACTTGGGTTCTGATTCGTCATCTATCAGCGCTTGAACCAATCACAACCCGTCTTATATGCTACGTAGGTTACCAATTCAAAGTACAAGATACCCTACGTATACTGTACAGTAATAATAATAATAATAATAATAATAATAATAATAATAAATAATGATAATAATAATAATAATAATAATAATAATAATGATAATAATAATAATAATAATAACAATAATAATTTTAATAACAACAATAATAATAATAATAATAACAATAATAATAATACAGCTTTACGTACGCTATTTTACGCTTGTTTTGTTGTAGGATGTCTCTCTCTCTCTCTCTCTCTCTCTCGTACGCTTATTCAAGATGTGATTTTTGCAACAAAGAATATTATTGGATGCAGTACTATGTACGTATACATACAAAAGATTCATGGAAAAGAAGCACATCCATTACATTTGTAGTACAGTAGTAGCCATCAGCAGCCTTACACCATTCTAATATGGTATGACTGCATCTGATTTGCGTTTCATGTTCGATTTAATTTTACTACGTACTGTATACAGTACTGAATTATCGTATGATCACATTCTCTTTTCGTGTTTTATTTCTTTCTATGCTGAATTATATGTCATATGTAATGCAATGACCAATCAGTAAGAGCAGATATTACTAATTACAGTATTAATGGAATTACAGGTAATGAAATATCGTATTTGAGGTCTTCAGATATCGTGGTATTTTCGAAATTTCCGGAAAATCCGGGATATGTTCATATATATGGGTTATGAAAAAAACCCGCGAAGTGGTGAATACGTGATGGTCGAACCGCGAAGTAGCGAGGGCTCACTGTATATGTTATCATACGCACAGCACAAACACTGAAAAGGAAACTTACAACATATCTATATATATATATACATAAACATCAAGAAAGTAAGTTAAAAGACAAGAATTAATGGCAGTCCAAAATAGGCGAGGAGGAAGAGCGGTAACAACGGGTCTCCATTTGAGCCAAAAGTAAAGTGGGCTAAATCACCGGTGTGTGAGCGGGAACGGTAGCTAGCTAACACCCCCCCACCCGCGATAACTAGCGGTATGGGTAGTTAACCCTCGCTAAATTTTAATGGCTTGTCATTTCAGCTTCGCTGAAAGTAATACCCCTAAATAAATAGCGTAGGTTTGTATTCCAGTTACGGAACAAAGAAATTTTAAAGACAGCAAGGACATTCAGCTTATTACCAAACTTTACTGGAGTCAGGGAGATACATTTAACATCAAGAATAGTTTAACACCATAAATAGAAATAAAACAAGGAGTAAGAAAAGGATGTGTAATGTACCAGACCTTTTCTCTATATATGGAGAAATCATACTGAGAAGTATATCAGGAATGGAAAGAATAAGAGTTGGAGGAGCCAATATGAATAATATTAGATTTGCAGTTGACACTGTGATAAAAGCTAACTTGGAAGAGAGACTGCAAAAAATACACAGTAAAAAATGAGTGAGAACATGGGACTAAAAATCAACATGACAACAGATGTGGTGGTAGTAGCATAAAAAAAACCTGGAACCTGCAAATTGCAACATCATAATGGAAAGAGCTACAATAAAACAAACAAATTCCTTTGTATATCTATGTAGTAAAGAAACACATGATGCAAGATGTCATAAAGAAATATAAAAAAAATACTAATAGTAAAAAGTACATTCAACTGTATGAAAACCCTATTGACAAACAACAGAATAGGGATTCAAACAAAAGTCAGAGCACTGAAAACCTATGTATGGTCCACACTTACTTATGGCTCAGAGATTTAGGCATTAAACAAGAACTTGAAAAATAAAATACATGGAACTGAATTATGGTTTTACAGAAGAATGTTGAAAATCCCATGGATTGAAAAAGTAACAAATGAGGAGGTATTGAGAAGAGTGAATCAGGAGAGATCACTCCTAAAAGTGATAAGGAGGCAGCAGATAGAATTTTTGGGACAAGTAATAAGAAGAGAAAAGCTCGAACTTTTGTGCCTAAGGGGAAAGATAGAAGGGAGAAGAGCAAGAGGCCAGCAAAGGAAAAAATTCTGGACAGCTTATTGGAGGATGTAAATGAGAATATAACAGCTGCACAATTTATATAGAGCTAGAGACAGGATCAGGTGGAGCCAATTGACAGCCCACGTCAAAGACACCTAGAGAGATAGATAGATCTCCTTAGTTATTGCAACTTGGCTTCTTGATGGCCTTACAACTTCTGATGTCTACCACTTTACAGTTTTCAAGAAGTTAATGAACATATTTCTTCAACACAAACACCATACTTATATTTCTTCATTTTTTATTAGAATACTAGCTAAGCTCTTGTCCTATTGTTCCCTTTCAAACATTGGGTTCCTTTATGATTCTTTATTCCAGTAGCTCTCTTGACTCTCTAAGTTCTCTTTTACTTCCTCAGTGTTGGCAGCTCAATGTGATTTCTGCCTTAGGTACTGTTCTGGATACAGTTTTTTTTAAGTACAGTAATGGGCTTTAAGTAAAATAAACAAGTTCCAAAAAAAGGTAATTTTCTAAATCAAAATCCACTATTTAATAAAACCCTTCTGCGATACCCGCAATGTTGTTGCTGCTGCATCAAATTATATAAAGAACCAAGAACCAAAGATAGCTTGAACATACGCAGCAGTCTACCAAAGTTACCTGATCTTTTTTCATTCTGTAGTGAAATGATGCCTCTAGCATTTCAAGTGAGACACAAACAGGCTATATTAAAAGTTTTTGTTCGGGAAAAAAATACTGTTTTTAAAAAATACATCTATAATAAAAAATACTGTGATTACTGTGCAATATATTCAATAATAAAAATAAAAGCAGAAAGAAATATCAACAAGAAAATCTAAGGAAACTTACAATATTACCATCTGAGTAAATGACATTTAATCCCACTACTTAAATACCCACAAACATTTCCTATCAGACAAAATATCAGTAATAATTCATCATTATAACTTCTTTGATGAGTCTAAAATATTTCTTACATAATGGAAACTAAATAATAAAAATAACAACTATGGAGAGACAAAAACTAAGTAAGGCAGAGCTTGAAGATTCCAAATGCCATAAATGCATTTCCCAGCAAAGGAGAGAAAAGAACCGGTGGTACATAGGAAATGTCTATGCTGGTAGGAACAGGTCTCACTTCAAAAGAACCAGCATTCTGCTAGCTTAGAAGGTGATTGGTACTCAACTGACCAGTGTCTACTAATTATTAGAATAATTGTAAAATAAGGAAAGTTTATTGTATGGACACAAAAATTAAACAAACTAACAAAAAATATTATTAATATTATACGTACCTCCTTTTCAATTCGAACATCGTGAACCTTGATGGCAAATATTTTTTTTTCTTCCTGATTAAAAAAGCTGCTTGTAGCACCAACTCGTTCTACTTTCTGAAAAGACAAAAATATAGCAATAATGACATTTCAACTGGGAATTTATCTATCCAATACACACTTTGACATAAATGAAGTACTTTACATTTCAAAACTTCTTACTTGATACAAGTTATCTTTCATGGATATGTCTTCACCAAGACAAATGAGCATAATGGAACTTTGAAAACATACTATCAACTCCCTACGATAAAAGGAACAATAAATTTGCATTCATAACTCCAAAATGACAAATTCGTAGATAATTTGCATTTTTCCTAACCATACAAACCTTAGCTATTTAATATGGGTATTACTTTGGGCGTAGCTGAAATGACGAGCCATTAGAATTTTAACGAGAGTTTACTACCCCCTCGCTAGTTAGCGCGGGGGGTAGGGAGGGGTAGCTAGCTACCCCTCCCCCCCTCACACACCTGTGACTAACTCACTTTGCTTAGAGGTAGGACTTCCCGGGGGACAGGGCTGGCGGGCAAGTTTGATTAGATAGCTAAGGTTTGTATGGTTAGGAAAAATACAAATTATCTACGAATTTGTCATTTGTTCCGTAACCGAAATACAAACCACGCTATTTAATATGGGTGACTTAACCCTTAGGTAGGGTGGTAAGTCCCAGCCGTTTCTGGCTTTTAGCTTTTGCCCGGGAACTCAGTATCTGAGTGTGTCAGTGCTCAAGATAAGGAGTCCCTGCACCTCGCAAGTGCCTTGCTCTGCAAAGACCGCGGCCTACGTAAGCTGGTGTGTGAAGGAATGAAGTGTGACTTGTCCTAGGAAGTTGACCTGAAGTCCTTTAGATGGAATTCTAGGCTAGGACGTTCCCAATACCACCTCGTAAGGGTATGGGGACGTAACAGTATTATCTTAATACTAGGAACACAAGGGAACATGGTTTACCTGCAGTGGTTTTGAGGTCAGCTGTGCAGAGAACCCAGGATGCTGCTTTCCCCAAGAGAGGGGAGGATGAAGAAAAGAATAAGGGCCAGGTATACCTTTTCATTCATGCAGACTAAAACCGGGTAACAATGCCCTCAACCATCTGCTACTTGTCCATTAAGGAGCCTGAGGTTTAAACCAGCTGTTGTGCAGCCACCACAGGGCCGATAGAGAACGTATCGAGCCTCCTGTGGGTCACGTCTTGCAGGTAGTGGGCTGTGAAAGTCGTCTGACGCTTCCAAACCCCTGCTTGTAAAATTTGCGTCACTGAGTAGTTTCTCTTGAAGGCCAGGGATGTAGCAATGCCCCTGACATCGTGTGCTCTGGGGCGATGTGACGGAGGAGGGTCAGGATTCAGGGAGTGATGGATAACCCTGCGAATCCATGCTGAGATAGTGTTCTTAGTGACCCTTCTCTTCGTCCTTCCGGTGCTAACAAACAATGCCTGCACCTGCGGACGAACTGCAGCTGTTCTCTTAAGATAGAGCCTCAGACTCCTCACTGAGCACAGTAGGAGATGGTCTGGGTCATGTTACAGAACGCAGTCTCGAAATTTGGAAAGAGTCGAACCGAGGGTCCGGCACTCCTGGATTTTGAGTCTTAGCAACAAACTCAGGGACGAATCTGAACGTTACCTCCCCCTATCCCCTTGAATGGGCGATGTCATATGAGAGACCAAGAAGTTCGCTAACTCGTTTGGCCGAGGCCAAAGCGAGTAGGAACATCGTCTTCCAAGTCAGGTGGCGATCAGAAGCCTGGCGTAATGGTTCGAAGGGAGGTCTCTTAAGAGACCTGAGAACTCGAACCACGTTCCATGGAGGAAGTCTCACTTCCGACTGAGGGCAGGTAAGTTCATAACTTCGTATGAGTAGAGAATGTTCCAGCGAAGAAGAAATGTCCATTCCTTTGAGCCTGAAAACAAGACTTAAGGCTGAGCGATAGCCTTTCACTGCCGAGACTGAAAGGCGCATTTCCTCCCGCAAATACACGAGAAACTCTGCTATTGCTGGAATAGTGGCATCGAGTGGAGAGATACCCCTTCCACGACACCAACCACAGAAAACTCTCCCCTTCGCCTGGTAGATCCCTGCGGATGACTTTCGCAGGTGTCCAGACATCCTTTCCGCAACTCGTTGCGAAAAGCCTCTCTCTGTGAGGAGACGCTGGATAGTCTCCAGGCGTGAAGCCGCAGCAAAGCTACGGCTTTGTGAAAGATGTTGGCGTGTGGTTGTTTGAGTAGCTCGTGTCGTGGAGGAAGTTCTCTCGGGAGTTCCGTCAGGAGCTGCAGAAGGTCCGGAAACCACTCTGCGTGATGCCATAGCGGAGCTATTAAGGTCATAGACAGGTTGACCGATATTCTGGTCTTGTTGAGCACCCTCCTCATCAGACAGAATGGGGGAAAGGTGTACACGTCGATGTTGTCCCACCGTTAATGGAAGGCATCTTGCCAGAGGGCCTTGGGGTCCGGGACTGGGGAGCAGTACAGTGGAAGCTTGAAATTCAAGGCTGTCGCGAACAGATCCACCGTCGGGGAACCCCACAAAGTCAGGACTTTGTTGGCTACTAGACGATCCAAAGACCACTCGGTACTCACTATCTGTGATGCCCTGCTCAGACTGTCGGCGAGCACATTCCTCTTGCCTGGAATGAAGCGAACTGATAGTGGAATCGAGTGGACTTCGGTCCATCTCAGTATCTCTACTGCAAGATGGGATAGCTGCTCTGAAAAGGTACCTCCCTGCTTGTTGATGTAAGCCACTTCCGTGGTGTTGTCGCTCATCACGAGTGACCCGCCAGGTACTGTTGGAACTGCTGAAGTGCCAGGAATACGGCCTTCATTTCTAGCAGATTTATGTGGAGGCACTTTTCTGATTCTGACCACAGGCCTGAGATCCTGTGGTTCAGAACATGGGGCCCCCACCTTTCTTTAAGGCATCCGAAAACAGCATCAAATCTGGGGGGAGGACGAGAAGATCCACTCCCTTTCGTAGGTTCTCGTCTGACACCCACCACTGAAGGTCCGTTCGTTCCGTAGGACCCATAGGGACCAAGACGTCCGGGGAATCGTGTCCTTGATTCCATCGGGACTTGAGGCGCCATTGCAGGGATCTCATCCTGAGGCGACCGTTTGGAACTAGACGGGCCAGGGAAGAAAGGTGATCAAGGAGACGTAACCAAGATTGGGCTGGGAGTTCTTCCCGTCTGAGGAAAGGGTCTGCGACCCTCCTCAGCCTTACTATCCTGTCGTCTGATGGGAAGGCTTTGTGGAGATTGGTCTCCAAGATCATACCTAGATATACCAGTCGTTGAGTTGGAAGCAGAGAAGACTTCTCGAGATTTACCATGATCCCTAGATCTTGGCAAATTCCTAGAAGCTTGTCACGGTGTCGAAGAAGGGTCGACTCCGAGTCTGCCAGGATCAGCCAGTCGTCCAGATAACGGAGGAGACGGATGCCGATCCTGTGTGCCCACGAAGAAATCAGGGTGAACACTGGTAAATACCTGAGGTGCTGTGGAGAGTCCGAAACACAGCACCTTGAACTGGTAGATCTTGTTGTCTAGGCTGAATTTTAAGTACTTCCTTGAAGACGGATGGACTGTGATCTGGAAGTACGCGTCCTTCAGGTCCAGTGTACACATGAAGTCTTGTGGTTTCACAGCAAGTCTGACAGTGTCTGCTGTCTCCATGCTGAACGGAGTTTGGTTGACAAACCTGTTCAGAGCTGAGAGGTCGATGACTGGTCTCCAGCCTCCAGACGCCTTCTTTACAAGAAAGAGTCGACTGAAGAAGCCTGGGGAACTGTCGACGACCTCCTGGAGAGCATCCTTCTTTAACATGGTCTCGACTTCTGCCCGTAGGGCTTGCCCCTTTGCTGATCCCATGGCATAGAAGCTCAACGACACTGGATCCACTGTCAGGGGAGGTAGAGATGTTGATTACGGAAATCGTCCTGGAATCGGCCCCAAGTTGCTGCCACCTGATTGCGCAACTTTGTAGGCATCCCCCCACTGGTGGACATGCAGGGGGACTGCCAATCCTAGCGTTTGCGGCCTCGGCCACTCCCTCTAGGATTTTTCCCTCCCCTGGAGGACTTTTTGCCTTTCTTGGCTTTGACAGGAAAGGGCTGCTGTTTGGACACCGTCGTCTTTGCTGCCACTGCCGGTTTCGTCGTCTTGGACGGGCGCGGTTGTTGAGGTGCTGGAGGTTTGTAGGGCTTTGATGTGAGAGCCCTCTGGAGGAGAGAGTCCTGATTGGATTTCCTCCACCTCTCAGCTGCCTGTTCCACATCTTTAGGCGTCATCATCTTGCCAGCTGACCTGCCAACCTACCAGCGCAACCTTGCGCTGCAGTTTAGTCCCTGGACTTCGCTCCTGGACTCTTCTGTGGATCTTTCACGGTCGCCATCGGTGGATGTTCGCCCTTCCAAAGGGTACATCCCAGTTCCTTATCATCCTGCCAGCTGACCTGCCGACCTACCAGCACAACCTTATGCTGCAGTTAGTCCTTGGACTTTGGTCCTGGACTCTTTTGTGGACTTTTCACGATCATTATCAATGGATGTTCCCCCTTCCAAAGGGCACATCCCAGTTCCTGGTCGTCCTGCCAGCTTAATTGCCGACCTACCAGCGCAAACTTACGCTGCAGTTAGTCCATGGACTTCGGTCCTGGACTTTTCTGTGGATCGTTCCTGCGTGCCAGTGCTCTCCTGCACCTGCCCACCAGTACTTTTCTACGCGCCCGCGCTCTCGTGTGCCATTGCTACCGCATGCACGCCAGCACCAACAGTCTTCTGCGTGCGCCATCAGTCTTCCGCGGGCGCCAGCAGTCCTCCGCACGCACCAGCAGCCTTCCACGCGCGAGCGCTGTGAAAAAATGACAAATTCGAAGATAATTTGTATTTTTCCTAACCATACAAACCTTAGCTATTTACAAAGGGTATTACTTTTAGCGTAGCTGAAATGGCGAGCCATTAGAATTTAACGAGGGTGTATTACCCCCGCGCTAGTTAGCGGGGGGGTAGGGGAGTGGTAGCTAGCTACCCCTCCTCCCCCTCACACACAGGTGAATACTCACTTTCACTTAGAGGTAGGACTTGTCTTGGGGGACAGGGCTGGCGGGCAAATATGTGTAAATAGCTAAGGTTTGTATGGTTAGGAAAAATACAAATTATCTTCGAATTTGTCATTTGTTCCGTAACCGAAATACAAACCACGCTATTTACAAAGGGTGAATTATCCCTTAGGAAGGGTGGAAAGTCCCCAGCCATACTGGCTTTGGCTTTACCCGGGGACTCAGAATCCGAGTGAGTCGCACTCGAGAAAAGGAGTCCCTGCACCTCACAAGTTCCTTGCTCCGCAAGGAACCATGTGGCCTACGTAAGCTTGTGTGTGAAGGAAGAAGTGTGACCCGTCCTAGGCAGTTGATCTGGAGTTCCAGAAGGAACTCTGGGTTAGGACGTTCCCAATACCACCTCGTCAGGGTATGGGGGACGCGACAGTATTGACTCAATACTCGGAACACAAGGAAGCATGGTTTACCTGCAGAGGTTCAAGGTCAGCTATGCAGAGACCAGGATGCTGCTTCCCCGTAGAGGGGATGATGAAGAAAGAAGTAAGGGCCAGACATACTTCTTTCGTTCATGCAGACTAAAACCTGATAACAATGCCCTCAACCTTCTGCTACCTGTCCAAAAAGGAGCCTGAGGTTAGACCAGCTGTTGTGTAGCCACCACAGAGCGATAGAAAACGTATCGAGACTCCTGTGGGTCACGCCCTGCAGGAAGCGGGCTGCGTAGGTCATTAGACGCTTCCAGACTCCAGCTTGTAGCACCTGCGTCACAGAGTAGTATTACTCGAAGGCGAGGGACGTTGCGATGTATCCAACATCGTGCTGTAGGGCAACGTGACGGGGGAGGGTCTGAAGACAGGTCGAGATGAATGTCCTTGAGTCCAGGCTGAAGAGGTATACTGATGACTCTCCCCCCATGTCCTCCTTGTGCTCCCAAATCGGCTGCAACTGAGGACAAACTGCAGCTGTTCCCAGCGCTAACCTCTCGATTCCTTACTGGCAGGAAAGAGAAGGTCTTGGGACATCAGACACAGAATGGAGACTCGAAATCTTGAATGAATCGGACCGAAGGGCCGGGACCCCCAGATTCTTAGTCTAGCCTACTACTCAGGATCGAGCCTGAATGTTGCCTTCCCCTCTTCCTTAGAAAGGGGGGAGTAGTAAGAGACCAAGAAGATTGCTTACACACTGGCCGTGGCCAGAGTGAGCAGAAGACCCAAGGCGGAATACAATCCAAGGCCTGTCGTAAAAGGGTCTTGAGAAGATCTCTTAAAGGACTAAAAGTCCGAGCCATGCTCCAAGTTGGAGGTCTTCCTCCGACTAGGGCAGGGACAATCGTAGCTTCGCATGAGCGAGGATAGATCCAGCGGGCAGGAAAAAGTTATTCCTTTAAGCCTGAAGGTCAGGGAAAGGCTGAGCGACAGGCTTCATTGCCAAGAGCGGAAAGGAGTTTCCTCCCGCCGAAAGGCAATAAGACCGTTATTGCTGGAGAAGAGGCCTCAAGGGAAGAGGTATATCTCCCATGGCACCAACCACCTTAGACTCTTCACTTTGCCTGGGAGACCCCTGTGGATGACTATCGCAGATGACGCGACCTCCGTACCGCGACTGTAGCGGGTTGTCTCTTCTAGAGGAGGAAGCGTAGTGTCTCCAGGCATGAAGCCGAAGCGACGCCCCGGCTCGGGAGAGATGTCGCAGTGTGGTTGCTTGAGTAGTCTGCGCCGTGGGAGAAGCTCTCCCGGGAGTTCCGTCAGGGGAAGCAGAGGGTCCAGAAACCGTTCTGCGCATAGTCCCAGTGGAGCTCTCCCATTGAAAGGTTGACAGACAACCTGGTCTTGTTGAGACCCATTGTCCACAGACAAAAAGGAGGGAAGACGCAGGCGTCGAAGTTGTCCCACCATCACCGAAATGCATCTTGCCAGAGTCTCGGGGTCTGAGACTGGGGGGAAGAATAGCGGAAGCTTGAGGTTCCAAGCTGTCGTGATCAGGTCCCCCAGCCCAGAACTTGCTGGTTACCCAAGGTCAAAGACCCCCAGGTACACTCTCTCTACGAGGCTCTGCTCGGATAGTCTGAGAGAAACATTCCCCTGCCTGGAATGAGAGAGCCGATGGTGGTATTGAGAGAATCTCAATCATCCCGGTATCTCTACTGCAAGATGTGAAGGTGTGAAAATGCGTCCCCTGCTGGTTAGAATGAAGTCGACGCGCAACGGGTCGACTCGGCAGGAGTTGTAGGATCTGAGGAGGGGCCAGACTAAGGCCCCTAAGCCTGCCTGAATGATGGAGAGGTATCCTTCAGGTCTTGACCATAGGCCTGGACCGGAACATGTGCCCCCCCCCCTTTCCTTTGACGAGTCCGAGAACCGCATCAAGAAGGTGGGGAAAGGACGAGAATATCCACTACCATCAAGAGGCTCCATAGGTCAACACCCATTGCAGGTCTAATAGTTCCGCTGGTCCCATAGGGCCAGGGAGTCCGGTTAAACATTGCCTGAAGCCACCGGAACTTGGATCGCCCCACATGGAACTTATCCTGAGGCGACCGTTCGGACTATAGACGGGTCAATGAGGAAAGGAGAACTAGGAAACGTTCCAAGGTAGGGCTGAAAGCTCTGCTTGACTGAGAACAGGTACTGCGATTCTCCTCAGTCTTGCCACACTGAACCGAAAGGAAGGCTCGGAGGATGTGGTAACAGAATCTGGCGTCCCCAGGCGGTCACCCATCCAAGTACCGACGTTGCTTAACCTCGCTGGACGGACGAGAAGCGGGGTTTCCAACGTGGTAAGGCCGTTGACTCAATATCATGGCCAGATACTCCAGATGTTGAGGCAGAGGAAGAGAAGGCTCCAAGCAAAATACCATGAGCCCACACTCATGGTAAGCATCCGGAAGCTTGTCCCGGTGCTGAAGAAGGTCGAAACCCGAGCCTACCGGAGTTGACCAGCCCTCCAAACAGCAGAGGAGGCGGAAGCCTGCACCTGAGCGGCCAAGAGGAAGGCAGGGAGAGTTCTCTGGGGAAACAAACCTGCTATGCCACGGCGGGATAGCCACACTGCATCATAAGCAGGAATACTTGCAGTCTAGGCTGAATTCGACGAGCACCCTGGAAGATGGATGGAATGGAAACTGAAAGTACCCGTCCTTCTGATCCAGGGTTTAAGGAGTCCTGTCGCCTCGTTACCAGTCTGATCGATTCTGCTGGTCTACGCTGGCCGAAGTTTGTTCGACAAACTTGATCAGGGCTGAGAGGTCGACTATGGACATCCCCTCTCAGATCCTTCCTTACAAGAAAGGATCGACTGAGGGGCCCGGGGGTGAAGCCGTCGATGATCCTAAGGAAGACCTTCGCCTAAGGTATGGATCATTCTGCCCAACCGGGCAACTCTACTGACGCTATGGCATAGAGGTTCAGAGACACTGAATTCGCTGACAGAGACGGCAGGCGCGATATCCTTGGCTAATCACAGAGATTGTGCAGGAATGGGCATCGGGAAGCTGTCATTCGGATGAGTAACCTTAAGCATCCTCCCAGCGAAAAACCTGCAATCCTAGAGTTCGTGAACTCCTTTTAGGACTATGCCCCCCCGGGGGAGTCTCCCGTGCCATCAGTTCCTGACAGGAGGAAACTGCAATTGGACACCTTGTCCCAGTTGTCGTAGCCGATAACTTAGGCCGACGTGGTTAAAAGAAAAGGGCGCTGGAGCCCTGCAGAGTCTGGAAGAAAGCGCCTTGGAGGAGTGAAACCGGAAGTCGATTTACTCCGCACAGCAGCTGTCTAAGTCTCTGTCCTTGGGCACAAACAAACTCTTCTCAAGGATGGAAGGGTGTCTGAGGTCGTCGACCTCCACAGATGAGACACCCGAAGGAAGCCCTCAGTCAGCGCGTCCAGATGGTACAACATCGAGCTTGTCCGCAAGTTAGATACTTAACGACGAAAGGCCAAGGTGCCCGAGCTCGAGAGGAGGAAAGTACCCTTGATCTTCCTGTAGCTTCCTTGAACCAAACCTCGGGCCGTAACCGAGGAGGGAAAGAACCTGGTAAGCTCCCAGAGGAAGAAGTAAGCAGTCACCCCTTGTCCGATGGAGAAATCTCGAACGGAAAGCCCCCCCCGCCAAAAATCCTTCCAGGGAATGACGGGGAAGGGCTAACCCAGGTTCAGGAATAGAGGAGTGTTGCTCAGATCTCCATTAAGTTTCTCCTATTCTTGCAAGTGCCATGCTCTGTGTTTACGGGGTGAGGCCGTGTTCTGGAAATACGCTCCAGAAGAACTCGCCAGGCTGGTCATGCTGCGAAAACCCCATTGGGAATCGTGGTCGCAATTGCCCTGGAGCTCGCGCGACGGAAATTCCTGGTGGTCAGCGAGCGATAACCCATAGACGAGCAATGGATACTGCAAGAAATGAGCCGACATTTGTGCGAAGAAACACTGTAGGTTCGCGCGACGGAACACCATCCGTCTGCGCGATGGAAAAAACCGTTGGTTCGCGCGTGGGCGAACATTGGAGAGCATGAGCGTAGACGTGCAGGCACGTGGGCGTGTGGGCGCGCAAGCGAGTAGTCGCGCAGTTGCACGGGCGAGTGGTCGCGCGGTTGCACGGGCGAGCGGTCGCGCGGGCGAGCGGTCGCGCGGGCGAGCGGTCGCGCGGGCGAGCGGTCGCGCGGGCGAGCGGTCGCGCGGGCGCGCAGGCGAGCGGTCATGAGGGTGGGCAGGTGGATGAGAGCGAGTCCGAGGCGGCGAACGCAAGCGTTAGCGCGATGGCGAGGAAACGCGCTGCCGCGTGGGCGAGGAGGACCGCTGGCGATATGGATCAACAAGCGATCGGTGGTGAGCTGGTGAGCGCTAACGCGCAGGTTGGCGATGGCGCGTTGTGTTATGCCGACGCGATGGTCGAGCAGTATGCGCAGGTGAGCGATCGTGCGTTGGCGAGCAGTATGCGAAGGTGAGCGATCGCGAGCAGTGATCAGCATGCGCCGGGTCGCGCGATGGTGATCAGTATGCGCAGGGTCGCGTGATGGTGATCAGCATGCCAGGGTCGCGCGATGGCGATCAGCATGCGCAGGTTGGTGGTCGCGCGATGGCGAACAGCATCTGCAGGTGGGCGATCGCGTGATGGCGAACAGCATACGCAGTTGAGGGTCGCGCGATGGTGATCAGCATGCGCAGGGTTGAGCGATGGTGATCAGTATGCGCAGGGTCGCGTGATGGTGATCAGCATGCCAGGGTCGCGCGATGGCGATCAGCATGCGCAGGTTGGTGGTCGCGCGATGGCGAACAGCATCTGCAGGTGGGCGATCGCGTGATGGCGAACAGCATACGCAGTTGAGGGTCGCGCGATGGTGATCAGCATGCGCAGGGTTGAGCGATGGTGATCAGCATCCGCAGGTGTGCGGTCGCGCGATGGCGATCAGCATCCGCAGTTGAGGGTCGTGCGATGGCGATCAGCATCCGCAGTTGAGGGTCGCGCGATGGCGATCAGCATCCGCAGGTGAGGGTCGCGCGATGGCGATCAGCATCCGCAGTTGAGGGTCGCGCGATGGCGATCAGCATCCGCAGTTGAGGGTCGCGCGATGGCGATCAGCATCCGCAGTTGAGGGTCGCGCGATGGCGATCAGCATCCGCAGTTGAGGGTCGCGCGATGGCGATCAGCATCCGCAGTTGAGTCAGCATCCGCAGTTGAGGGTCGCGCGATGGCGATCAGCATGCGCAGGTGAGCTAGTAGCTGGCGAACCATGTTCCTTCAGAAGTGTTGGAGAACGTTGGCGTGCCGGCTGTAACACACGTGGGCGATCCGGAGATCGCTGGCGGGCTGATGATCGCTGGCGAGCTGATGATCGCTGGCGAGCTGATGATTGCTGGCGAGCTGATGATCGCTGGCGAGCTGATGATCGCTGACGAGCAGAAGGCTACGCGTGGAAGCCTGCGCAAAGAAGAAGAGTCCTTGACCCCGACCTGAACCGAAGTTCTAGATCGCGAGGGCGAACGTGGGCGCACAGGGCGCGTAACAGGAACCAACAGGAACCGCAGGGAAGATCATCTTGAAAGCGCTGACGAACAGGAGAGCGCTGATGAGCAGAAGGGCGCGCAGGGAAACCCTGACACGCAAGGGAAGAACCCCCGTGGGGGCAACCCTTTGCCCCGAAGGGATCGTTGTCCGCCGGGAGACTGATGTCCGTCGGAAGACCGCTGTCCGTCGGGAAGACCGTTGTCCGTCGGGAAGACCGTTGCCCGTCGGAAGACGAGATCAGACTGCTGTCCATCTGCACCAAGGCGGAAGATCGAGAAAAAGGAGTTGTAGGCTGCAAACGGAGATCCAAAAAGGCGCCTCAAGCACCCTTATAGGGAGATGAGAGGCCCTTACGACGAGGCGGACGGTGGGCCTTACGGCGAGGGAGGCCAACAGCAACAGCAACAGAAGAAACCTCCGAAGAGGAGTCTTTATGAGTGTACTCTCTCGCGAACGAAAGAGAAACACTTCGTGGAAGAGACTGGTCAGCCAGTGACCTAAAAGGAGCAATCCTCCGAAGAGGAGCTCCTGCAGTTGCCCAGCCCCTTGAGCGAAACTGCAGGTGCGACCGCTCAGCACCAAGAGCATAGTCGCACGAAAAAAAAAAAAAAAAAAAAAAAAAAAAAGGCAAGAGAAGAACCCCCCAAAAGGGGAAAAACTCAAGCCTGGACAGGAAAAACTTCCCTCGGAAGAAAAGTTATCCGCCCAAGGAGGCAAGCCTCCTGAGTGTTCTAAAATGAACTGGAGAGCTGTCCGTCGTCACGGGAGTACTACCAGTAGAAGGAGACACGCCCCTGACGAAAATACAAGGGGGGAGGCAGCAACAGCCGAATCCCCAGGACTCAACCAGACAGCTCACACCGTTGCTATATTACAGAAACGAACTAGATCGGTAACTGTAAAAAAAAAAACAAATAATATTAGTACACATTCATTCCCCCAGGAAGGCTCCGAAGAGGAATCCCGAGGGAAAGGAACAAGAATTACACAACAGGCACGTGCCCTCACAACCACTTACACTCGCGGAAGGAGAGCTGTAACCAAAACAGAATTATAACAATTATAATTATGTAACTATGTAATTATGTAATTTAAAAATGAATGAACACTAAAGAAAGAACGAAAACCCCGAAAGGAATCGTTCTACAAGCTGAAAAACAAAAAACAACTACAATTAGATTCATAACTAATTGAGACAAATGTACGGCGTAGCAACCCCCCACACGGAAAGGAAGCTAGGCTACAAGGCCGTAGTAACACGTAGTAAAAGGGTGAACGACCTCAAGAGAGAGAGAGAGAGAGAGAGAGAGAAAGACTTAAGTCAAACTCGATCGCCACCCATAAAAATATGCCGTGGTGGCCTAACTGCCGAGGCCTCCACGTAGATATCGTACACTACACACACAAATCTGAAAAGGAAACTTACTCATTTCTATACTCAAATATACATACAAACATGAAAACATGTTTACATATATATTGAGTAAATGAAAAGTAAGCGATTAAGTAAAGACAAAACAAACAATGGCTGCCAAGCGAGGACCAAGACAGAGACGTCTGTCACAGTCCGAGCCAAAAGTGAAAGTGAGTATTCACCTGTGTGTGAGGGGGAGGAGGGGTAGCTAGCTACCACTCCCCTAGCCCCCCGCTAACTAGCGCGGGGGTAATACACCCTCGTTAAATTCTAATGGCTCGCCATTTCAGCTACGCTAAAAGTAATACCCTTTGTAAATAGCGTGGTTTGTATTTCGGTTACGGAACAAATTAATAGTTGGGAAAAATACAAACCATTTCCAAATATAACATTTTATTCACTGTAAAGATTTCAATTTTTCTTAAATAGGTTTACATAGTTTGCAAGCAATAAATTTAACTTTTTTTTGCATAACAGAAAGTATTGTAATATTTTTTTGATCCTACCCTTTGTGTAACCACATTTGTTTTTGCAGCACGCCCTACTCTCTGTAGGGTTTTTGGAGAGGCAACCAGAAGTTTAGTCGAGACGTGGCATAAGTAAAATGATTGGAAGGGTGCTGTATTATGTCCGAGTCTGTTTATAGGGTTAATCAGCTTGATAAAAAAAAATGGTAATGTAAACATTTCTGTCCTGCTACATGAGTCACTTCTCAAACTTGGTATTGACAGTGTGTTCTGACAGTGACCTATCTAGAGGTTTAAAAAAACATTTTAAGGATCAAGATATTACTACTCCACATCACCAGATCACAAAAGGTGATTCCATACTGGAACTTAGTGATGGAAAGTTCTTTTAAATGTTTGCCCCAGAACCAAGTGAACGTAATGGGGCCTAAAACCGTCTTTCTGCGGAAGACCACAAACTTTTAAGTGTCATAAACATTAGTAGTAAACTGGAACTATTGAAATGGCATACTGGTACTTGCCCAAATAGATACACGGTTAGGTGTGTCTTTGTTAATACTTGTACTGAATAGGAACACTTATGAGTGTCCCCCCAGTGGAAATCTTGATTGTGTAATTTGTTTATCTTGTTACCCGGATGCTGAAGTTTTACGTAAGGGATGTTAATTTTGTCTTTGATTATTTTGATTGATACATTACGGTATTCCTAACAGTTTTTCAAATAAATTGTTCTTTTGCCTATTTTATGTATACAGCATTTCATTTCAGAACCTCTCACCATGGTGTCTTCTCCTCCACCACTGTTTTTTGAAGCTCATAAGTACAGTAATTTATCATAATTCTTTCCTCCCACACTGTGTTCCGTTATTAATTATAATATTCCCTTTCACCTAATGTTCTTATACCTTTATTTATAATCCAGCTAGCCCAATGAAAGGTATGATAAAAAACAAGATTCTAGCTGGGTCCCCTTGCCCAGTATAAATCAAGGGGTGGTGCCCAGAGCTCCGTTCTCTTGACCTGTTAATTAGGTTTTTTTGGGGTATTCCACCGTTGTATGTTTGTTGTGTAGTGAATGTCGGGTTGTGGTCGGCATCCGGATACTAGGCAGTTTGGGTGCTACCTTTGGCCACAGTTTGCAAACCACTACATAATTTTTGGTGCCCAGACCAGGGAAACACCAACCTTTAGTGATGACATCGTCATCCAGTAAACGCCGAAAGGCTAAGAAGAGCCTGAGCCGGGATATAGAGAGTCTTGTCAGGATTGTCAGTGACCTGACTACTCAGGTCAAGTCCCTGACACTTCAAGTGGCGGCCCTGAAGACCGTTGAGCCGTCACCAACGTGCCACGTTGCTACTGGGGTCACAACCACAGTGACCACCAGCGCTCCATCTACGTCCCCTGCTTGGCCAAATTACAATGGTCTGGCAATTCCAGTGACTGGAACAGAGCCACTGATTGGAGGTCTACAGCCCCCTCCAGGGTTCACACCGTTAATCCCCCCTGTACCAGGCTTTTGGGAGTCTCCTGTGCCAAGTGGACTGCTTGCTTCCTCGCCTGTTCTGGCAACTAACTCTGTTAGTCCACCAGAGCCTGCAGCCAGTGGACTAGGGGAGCAGTTCCTGGATAATCCAGCTGAAGCCAGTAGGCCAGAAAAGGCTCCAGCAGCTACCGCTGAGGCAGTTCTTGCCCAGACAGGGGCTATCCCAAAGCGGAGACGCCAGGCCAAGGAAAGAGCCAGACCAGCCATACCCGAAATGACCATGTCCCAGGAGTCAACCAGCGACGATTCTGGCAGCGAGACTTCTGGAGACACTACCAGTTCCTGCCTTAGTGTCAGCTCAGCTGACACAGTCTCCACCGACCACGTCCAGTCCCTCCAGACAGAACGCAGTCTGTCTGATCTGCTTAAGGTCCTCGAACTTGGTATTGACAGTGTGTTCTGACAGTGACCTATCTAGAGGTTTAAAAAAACATTTTAAGGATCAAGATATTGCTACTCCACATCACCAGATCACAAAAGGTGACTCCATACTGGAACTTAGTGATGGAAAGTTCTTTTAAATGTTTGCCCCAAAACCAAGTGAACTTAAAGGGGCCTAAAACCGTCTTTTTGCGGTAGACCACAAACTTTTAAGTGTCATAAACATTAATAGTAAACTGGAACTATTGAAATGGCATACTGGTACTTGCCCAAATAGATACACGGTTAGGTGTGTCTTTGTTAATACTTGTACTGAATAGGAACACTTATGAGTGTCCCCCCAGTGGAAATCTTGATTGTGTAATTTGTTTATCTTGTTACCCGGATGCTGAAGTTTTACGTAAGGGATGTTAATTTTGTCTTTGATTATTTTGATTGATACATTACGGTATTCCTAACAGTTTTTCAAATAAATTGTTCTTTTGCCTATTTTATGTTTACAGCATTTCATTTCAGAACCTCTCACCATGGTGTCTTCTCCTCCACCACTGTTTTTTGAAGCTCATAAGTACAGTAATTTATCATAATTCTTTCCTCCCACACTGTGTTCCGTTATTAATTATAATATTCCCTTTCACCTAATGTTCTTATACCTTTATTTATAATCCAGCTAGCCCAATGAAAGGTATGATAAAAAACAAGATTCTAGCTGGGTCCCCTTGCCCAGTATAAATCAAGGGGTGGTGCCCAGAGCTCCGTTCTCTTGACCTGTTATTTAGTTTTTTGGGGGGTATTCCACCGTTGTATGTTTGTTGTGTAGTGAACGTCGGGTTGTGGTCGGCATACGGATACTAGGCAGTTTGGGTGCTACCTTTGGCAACAGTTCGCAAACCACTACAGCGCCAGCCCTCTTATGCACACGCGCGCCACGCAATCGCGTGCCCATGCACCCGTCCTTGTGCAACCAGTCATGCGCTTCTACGTATTCTAGGGAGACTGCACAAAACCATACACAGTGCCTTACTGCACGCCAGCGCTCACCTGCGCTCTCGGATCCAGCACCCTCCTGCTCACTTGCGCTCTCAGATCCAGCGCTTGCCAATGCGCCAACTCTTCACAAAGAGCCAGCGCCTGCCTGTTTGCCAGGGCTCTTCTGCGCTGTCCCGCGTGGAAGGCTGCTGGTGAACGCGGAGGACTGCTGGCGCGCACGCGAAGACTGTTGGCACGCGCCGTCAGTGTTCTTTGCGCGCACGCGAAGACTGTTGGCACGCGCCGTCAGTGTTCTTTGCGCGCCCGCAGTCTTTCCCGCGCGCGCCAGCAGTCCTCCGCGCGCACCAGCTGACTTCCACGCACGCACCAGCCCTTTTACGCGCACGCGCTCCATGCAATCGCGTGCCCATGCACCCGCCCTTGCGCAAATAGTCACGCGCTACTGCGCATTCTAAGGAGGCTGCACAAAACCCTAAACAGTGCCTTACTGCGTGCCAGCAGTCACCTGCGCTCTCATATCCAGCACCCTCCTGCTCACTTGCGCTCTCAGATCCAGCGCTCGCCAATGCGCCAACTCCTCACAACGAGCCAATGCTTCTCTGCGCTCTCCCGTGCAGTTGCGGTCTCAGATCCAATGCGCCAGCTCTTGCCAAAGAGCCAGTGCTCGCAACTCCAATGCTCGCCAATGCACTAGCTCTTGCCAAATAGCCAGCGCTCACCTGCGCACCAGCGCTTACCTGCTCTCCAGCGCTCTACTGCACTTCAGCAGAAACTGAGCACCAGCATCATCCTGTGTGCCATCGCTCCAGTACCCTCCTGCACACTCACGCACTAGGCAAGAAGAATAAAACTTTTTGGACAGGTCACCATTGCCCCATTCCTCTCCCCGCAAACGCATATCATGGCCGCCGGGAAAAGAGGAAAGAGGCTTCACAGAAGGATTCAAGATCCTGAAGATTCCATCTTCCAAGGGGGAATCAAAATGGGGAATCCTTGGTCTCTGTCTCTTCCGAAGTTTTTTCTTGTCAGTACCACCGTCAGCAAACAAGAAAGCATCAACAGACTGATCTCTAGATCACTGTTTGCTGATCGCTAGCTAAGCTCTGATCATTGACCTCTAGTCCCTCCAATGACGAAAGATCTCCGATTGCTAGCGTGCCTATCACCGATTGCTAGTCAATAACCAGTCATCAGCTTGCTGATCACTATATCACCGATGGGCAGCTCATCTTTCTTCGATCCTCGAACTCAGCTCACTGATCTCTTACCAGCCCATCATCAGCTTGCTGATCTCTGACCAACCAGGAGGGACCATTGTCATCTTGCTGATTTCTGGCCACCGATCACCGGTCCGCGATCGATCGCTGATCATCAATGGCTTACCATCACCAACTCACTATAATTAAATCATTCTGCTGTCTCTCAGGGCTCTCAAAGCAGCTTACCAACTCATTTATTGCCAACCTACCTTGGCTGACTGACCAGACAGATCAGTTACCATCTTCGGCTCACAGACCGCTGATTCACCGATCGACAATTCGCCAGCAGTTCGTGAATCGGACTTAATAGTCAACCTCTGCCCATAGTTCCCTAGATCTGAAGGTATACAGCACACTTCTCGCTACTGGCCGGTCGCCATCACACCAATCCACTAAGGTGATCGGCAAACGATCGACAGCCCTCATCAGCGGCTTGTGACGGGACTATTTGCAAGCACTCTCCAACCACGATACCCAACCATTAACCGTTGATTAACATTGATGAAGCATCAATCCCATCAGGGCGCATGGTAGGGTTAAGCGGTGCCTTTCTTCTATCAATTAAAGGAATTTTCTCTCAGGGAAAAATCCTTACACAGGTATCGCGTCCAATCCTTTACGCCATGAGTTAAGACCCCAGCGTCAACAATCTCCCATGCGAAAGGATCCGCAAGGAGCTGTACCTTTGGGTCAATGTCCACACTATGTTGGAGTTCGGACAGGGGCTAATACCTCAGATTTGCACAGTGGACCTAAAGGACACATAACTCCAGGCCCAAACCATCCATCTAGGAGGGTTTAAAGATTCACTCTAGACAAACAAGAAACACCAGTCCAGGGCACTGTGCTTCGGTTTTTTCACAGCACCCATCCTGGTATCACAGGATCGTCTTCTGTTTCCTCCGTTTCGGGACAATTGACTGACCTTAGCAGACTCAGTGGCAACCTTGTAGTAGCGCCGGAACGTCTGAAGTCTTTTTTACCAAGATCTAGTGATCAAGGTAAACCTGTGGAAGTCTTCCCTACTTCCCTCTCAGAAGACCGGTGTATCTGGGAATGATTCTAGACACCAATATCCACAAATTTTCACAAATTTTCTCAAAATGAGAAGAACTCCCAGCCCAGAGTGACTTGAGTCCAATTGGAATCAGGCCCTTGATCCCCCAGACATTCTAACCCCCATGGGACCAGAAGTTTAGACGAACCTCAAGGGATGGGTGTCAGTCGAGAATCTACAGAGTGTTATAACCTTCTCCTCCTTCCCCACCCCTCGGACTTGATGCTGTGCTTAGAACACATCAAAAGAAGAGAGGAGGGACCATAGTGCTGCACCACACGACCTCAGCCCTCTGGAAAGAGTCCGAAAGTACCTTCACTTAAATCTCTTAAGAGATGAAGGCCAATTTTATGGTCCTTCAGCAGCCTCATCGGTTCCTAACGAACCACTCAGTGATGTGATGGGCGACAACACCATACACCACATAGAGGCTCACATGACAAGCAAGAAGGAACTTGCTCACAGCTTCTTCCCATCTAGCAGTATAAACACTAAGATGGGCCATAGTCCGTTCGGTGCCACTATCAGCCCGCTTCATTCCAGACTAGAGGAATGTGCTTGCCGACAATCTGTGCACAGCATCTCAGATAAGGTATACCGAATGGTCTTTGGATCACCATGTAGCCGACAAAGTCCTGACTTTACTGGGTCCTCCAACTAGGGATCTGTTCGCAATACTCCTGAACCTCAGGCTGCCGTTGCTCCCCAGCCCTAGACCTCAAGGCTCTCTGGCAAGAAACAGGCCAAAATGGTGTGTAAAACAATGACGTTTAGGTCTCATCCCTGTTTTGTCTGGAGAAGGGCACTCAAGAAGGCTAGAACATTGGTCAGTCTCTCAAGGACTCTCATAGCTCCCTATGGCATTACGCAGAACGGATTCCAAACCTTCTGGAGCTCCTGATAGTCTCTTCAAGAGAACCCTCTCCACATCACAGACAACCCACTTCGACACCTACCACAAGCTATAGCTTTGCTATGATTGTACGCCTGGAGACTATCCAGTACCTCCTCTCTCAGAGAGGCTTTTCGCAATAAGTTGCGAAAAGATTATCTAGATATCGGAGGAATTCCTCAGCATCAGTCTACCAGGGAGTATAATGTCTTGTGTGGTTGGTGTCATGGGTAAGCGTCTCTCTCCACTCGATACCTCTATTCCAGAAATAGCGGAATCCTTGAGTATATGCAAGAGGAAAAGACCCCCTTTTCAGTTTCAACAGGTAAAGACAATCACTGAACCTTAATCATTCGCCTTCAAACTGAAAGGAAGGGACATCCTCTCATCGCTAGACCTTTCCTAACTTATACGAACTTACAACTTAATTTTCCCCAGTCGGAATTGAGACCTTCCTCTCGGAATATGGTTCAAATTTTCCGGTCTCTTAAAGAGACCTCCTTATGTTCCACTTCACCAGGCAACAAATTTTCACCTGGTTTAAGAAGACAATGTTCCTATAAACTCTGACAACAGCCATACGAGTCAAGGAACTTCATGATCTCTTTCGACATCGCCCATTAATGAGAAGGGCGAAAGGCAACGTTCAGTTTCGTCCCCTAGTATGTCACCAGACACAGTCTCCAGAGGTGACGGATCCTACACAAGTCTCCACTCGGTAACGGACGATCCAGATCATCCGTTACCGTACCCAGGGTAAGGTATGAGACCCTACCCTAAGAGAACGGCAACAGCCCACCCGGGTCCCTTCTCTTGTCATCAGCACTGGGAGAGACTAAAGGAGGATCATCAAAACATCATTCCTGCTGGATTCACAGAGTCACCAATTATGCCCTGAATCCGTAGCCTCACTAAACATGATGACTCACGATGTCAGAAGCATAGGTATGCCCCTGACCCTTCTAATCAGATTACTCTGTGACGCAGGTTTTTACAAGAAAGGATGTGAATGCTCCATTTCTCCTGCAGGATGTGACCCACAGGAACTCGATACGATCTCTATCGATCCTGTGGTGGCTCCACAACAGCTGGTTGTATACCTCAAGCTCCTTATTGGACAAGTAGCAGAGGGTTGCGGGCAAATTCGTAGATAATTTGTATTTTTCCTAACTATACGAACCTTAGCTATTCATACGGTACAAACTTGCCCGCCAGCCCTATCCCCCTTGAAGTCCTACTTCCAAGCAAAGTGAACTAAATCACAGGTGTGTGAGGGGGAGCGGTAGCAAGCTACCCTCCCTAGTTAACCCTCGCTAAACTTTAATGGCTTGTCATTTCAGCTATGCCGAAAGTAATACCCCTAATAAATAGCTAAGGTTTGTATAGTTAGGAAAAATACAAAGTATCTACGAATTTATCATATTTTTTGTGGAATGGAAAGTACCAAACACAACCCAAAAGGTTATTGTCAAGACATTTTAGAGTAGTCTGGAAATCTATAGATGGATATTATATTTTATTTACTGGTGTGTCATAGGTATTTGTTGCATAATTTGTCAGGAAAGTTTTAATACCTTGAGAAAATTATTGCACAAATCTAGTTTGTTCCCACACTAACAAACCTTCCGTTATTTATGTGGATTATCTTTCAGCGGAGCTGGAAGGTAGCCATTAGACTAAAAGTGCGAGGTGACAACCCCGTGCGCCCACGCGCGCCTGCGTGCGAACGTTCGCCAGCACGCGAACCAGGGAATATTCCATCGCGCGAGCGCCAACGCGATCCCTGGCATGATTCCCATCGGGATTCACAGCGCGAGCCCCCACGCGAGGCTTCAGGAACAAGAGCATCCAGGTCGTCTTCTTTACGTCCCCCCCCCACCAGATTTGAAGTTGTGTCCAGTCAGGGCCTTAAGGAAATACCTGGAGCGAACTGCTAGTCTCCGACCTGGCATCAAGAACCTCTTTGTCTCCACGGGCACAGTGAGCAAGCCGATCTCTAAGAATAGTGTCTCCTTTTGGCTTCGACAGGTGATCATCAAGGCCTATAGTAGTGCCGGTCTTCCCCTTCCAGGTAGGCCCAGACCACATGACATTAGAGGTATAACTACCTCTCTTGCCTTTGAGAGAAACATGGCAGTAGCGCAGATCCTCAAGGCAGGCACCTGGTCGAACCAATCTACATTCACAGCAAACTACCTCAAAGAATGTTCGAGGAAGTCTCTAGACGGGTTCTCTATAGGGACAGTCATCTCCGCGCTCCAAGCGATTTGATGGCCAAAGCCCCAGGTATAATCGCGGTTATCAAGACCAAAAAGACACAGGTTCGTTTTCTCTTCTCCCCTTGTCTTCTCTTTTCTCTTCTTTCCCCAGAGATTTGACCAAGTAGAAACTGAACAAGACATGGATTCACATTTTCATCACTGGACACAACAACAAGAATTTTTTAAGGGTGAGTACTTAGACACTAGTGTGAGCTCTTTGTGTAGTTTTCCTACGGTTCGTTTTCCGTCAACCTTTGGAACCTAGTCTCCTATCTAGGTTCACAGCCGTTCTGCTTAGTTGGGTCTAGGTCAGGTAGACACTCCCACCTCCTAAAGTGTAAGTCTCTTAAGAAAGTAGTTCGAGGTAAGTCTCTGTGTTGGAACAAATCACAAATTTTTAGTAATTTGTATTTCTCCTAACATACTTACCGAGAACTACTTTCGGGTAATGGCCCTCCCTTCCTTCCCCGAGTGCCTTTCTGACCCTTAGTTAATTTTTAACATCCAAGAACTTACTGAGGGTCAAGACCCAAGCTAACGCGCGACCTGGCTCGGGACTAGCCTCAGGGCACGTATCCTTCCGCCTGGCGTAGTCCTCACAGAAAACGGAAGTAGGGTAAACTGCACAAAACTCTGGTCGGTTGAGAGGAGATTCCACGTGGGACACACGAGTCGGGGACACAAAGGGTCGCACTGAGACAAGGAGAGCGTCGCGACCAGAGAACTTACTGAGGGTCGAGACCCAAGCTAACGCGTGACCTGGCTCGGGACTAGCCTCAGGGCACGTATCCTTCCGCCTAGGGTAGTCCTCACAGAAAACGGAAGTAGGGTAAACTACACAAAACTCTGGTCGGTTGAGAGGAGATTCCAGGTACCTCCTAAGAAAGTAGTTCGAGGTAAGTCTCTGTGTTGGAACAAACAAGAATTACAATTATCTAAATCAGCTAAGAATATTCACTAATAGTGAGAACCCCTGATCCTCCGAAGGGAAGTGTTCCCCACAGAGAAGAAGCTGAAAAGTTAAAATTACAAACAATTATAATTTCACCAAAATAATTGTGACAAACAATCGTAAGCGCAACCTAACCTGCGAACGGGAAAGGTGCTCCGCCCGTTAGCACACTGCTGTTGAAAGGTGAAATACCTTGAGAAGAGAAAGACCGTAGTCAATCTCTGAGAGGCCACACTCCCTTCACTCAGTAATCCATGTTTCCCGTAGCAAAAGGGATAAGGCGAAGACAACACTTGAATGAGGAGGGTCCAGACGATGACGATTCCCCTGCGGCGGCCAAGTCAACGGTTATATGCCGACGGGAAGACCGATAGACCACAGGGGGAGAAGTCGTTCCCCACGATGGGAAGTGTTCTGGCCTTGCGCAAGTGTCATAAGAACCTGTCGTATATGTATCACACTCACAGCACAAACACTGAAAAGGAAACTTACAACATTTCTATACATATATATACACAAACATTAAGAATGTTTTCATAGATATATATACATAAGAAGAAGTAAGTTAAATGACAAAAATTAATGGCAATCCAGAACAGGCGAGGAGGGAAAGTGGAAACAACCGCTTTCCATCCGAGCCAAAAGTAAAGTGAACTAAATCACAGGTGTGTGAGGGGGGCGGTAGCAAGCTACCCTCCCCTACCCCCGCTAACTAGCGGTGTGGGTAGTTAACCGTAACTAAACTTTAATGGCTCGTCATTTCAGCTATGCCGAAAGTAATACCCCTAATAAATAGCGTGGTTTGTATTCCAGTTATGGAACAAACTTAATTTAAAGTTATTTATCTTAATTATATTTTTTGTTTTTTTTATTTACATTTCTAGTCATATTCATCACATCCAAAAGTAAACACACCTTGACTTTCTATCATCAAATACACCAAAGTTCTTAAAAGTAAATAGAAAGCTGGCCAACCAACAAACTTGAAAAATCAACTTACAATACTCAAACCAGATTTCTTAACAAGGACATCCTCGAAACTCAAACGGAGAATTGATATTCTCCCAAATTTGATTTCTGTTTGGTACTTAGCCACAATCAACCAAGATAGCAACCTAGGAATTCCTCTGCAATGTAAAAAAGAAAAAGAAAAATACAGTTATAGATCACAATGATATTGTACTTGAATAAATAAGAAACTAAATTCAGTCAAAAGGGTAATTGAAATCCTAGCTTTTAAAATAATTCCTTTGTTCCTTTGTTGTGGGGTTAATCTAGGTCAAGCTAGAAATGGCAAATCAAACAAAACAAAGTAATTAGCTATCAACATGTGGGCGAGATCCTTCCCATCCATATGATGTAGTTAAATCAAGGCCGTCTCAAGTACAGGCCTGGTCAGTGGGGGAAGAAGGCGGCACAAGTAGGTCAATTGATATGGAGACGGGACACCTGGCCATCCTCAACACTTCTTTCTATCACACATCACTCACTATGCATACACTTTGTTTCTCGTTACAGTTTACAGCTGATAATCCTCATAGAAAAATTAAGAGATCATACACACCAAAAGGAGATGACTTTGAATAATCTGGCTAAGGAAAATTAGACAGAAAAAAGTAATAAAATTATAATAAAACTTTCCCTTGGCAGTAGCCTAATTCCAAGACCCACTGATTCCAAACTACACTTGCATACCAAAAAAAAAAATAGAACGATTCTGACAATTTAAAAAAAAAAAAAACATTAACATAAATAAACCTTTCCGGCTATTAAAAATTATTTAATATTATCTTTTGCACAATCACCCACAATCGCGTGATCTTGCTGTAGCCTACATTTTCTTTACTTGAAGTATTTATCTTTACTTTTTTACTACTAATGGTTATAATTCTCTTAACTGTGAAGTTCTTCCCAATTGTCTTATCGAAGAAGGATGTGTCAGATCCACATCACAATACTTTTGGTCCATTTCAGTAACTCTCTTTGCAGTTTGGTACACACCACATAATAGGCTCTACCCTGGAATCCAAATCAGTAAAGTTTTCTGGAATAACAGCAGAAAAATGTAAAGAAATAGAGCGCGACCCCTTTACTTACAGCCTATAGTAGCAGCGTGAAAGCACTACTCGTGTCACGCGGGACCTTTCTTAACCCCCAAACGACGCGGCCTTCTCTCGAGACGGCCTTGGTTAAACCCCTTTTGGCGTCTGGCCTTGAGACTGAGGAGTAGCTGAGGGGGTATACAGTTACCAAACGACTCAGGTTTGCAAATTTATCTAAAATTTTAAGATCTGCTTCTACATAAAATGCAAACTTTCATCCCTTAACTACAAAATCTTAATAAAATCTGTTATTTCTATATTCACCTGAGCTTCATATGGCTTACTTCTCAAAGAGCGTTAAATGTTGACGACTATCTTAAAATGAAAAAATTCCAATTTTTTTTTCATTACAAGCATATATCCCTCTAGCGGAGTACTGTATTGAGATTATGTTACCGTGTATAGAAACAACCTTTCACTCACAAAGTTGAAATGTGTTCTACATCCTCATGACATTAGTAGACAGAGAGGAGGGTGAGGCAGGATATAAAGCTTAGGTGCGTATTGAAATACTGTAATAAGTTTGATTTGCCCGATCAAGAATACTAAGACATCACAAGTCAGAAAGGAAATTTGCACTCTCCACTATCGGCACAATGAGAGTATACTTCCCAGATGCTCCACTCCATACCCTACCCGAAGGATAGCATCAAAACAGATATAGAAGTACAGGTGTAAGCTAAACCCGCCTGTTTGAACTGAGACTAAGAAATTATAGAATCATCCTCCCCATATCTGTAATGACGGGCTTCCGGCCAAAAGCCGCGAGTCCTACCCTAAGCATTGGATCCCTTTGGATTCCGAAGACGCAACACTTGTGAATAGTTCCGCCAAAAAGGTCCAAACCATCTTCGGGATGGCTGAGATCATCCAATACTCTCATATATAGCTTTGAGCGCAAATACCTCTCAACAGTGACATCTCCTCCCATTCATCAAAGCTGGCAGCAATAACAGATGTAGAAACACCCACGACATTAAAAAAAAAAAAAAAAATAGACAAATACATATATATGTACATAGCCTATATACACATACATATGGGAAATTTTACTCATAGAGTTGGGACAGAAACACAAAAGAAAGAATATGAAATTAGAAGGAGGTCGAGGTAATATTAAGAGGAAGAAAAAGATGAGAGAGAAATTTAGATTCAAACTGGGGGAGCAATTTCCCCAAGTTCGAGAGCCTCTTGCCCGTCACCAAGTTTCAACACGAAATGATATGCCGTGCTGAAGTTCAATGACTTCATCAAAGCATTCTCTCATTAAGAGGGCTGTCACAGCGGAGGGGATAAACATACTCACAGGGTTCGTGATACAGACACATACAGTGTCACAGGCACAGAGTGAGTGGAAGTTACTGGCCCGGTCCATCGGGCAAAGGGGTTGGGGTGACGAGCACAGGGGAAGGAATGGCTAACATTGGGGTAACCATGTCTGGGAGTGATGCATGTTGCAATACCCAGCATCAGGATAGCACATACTTTTGGCCCCAGGGCTGGTTTACGCATAATCTTGGGCATGACACCTACAAGTGTCGGGAGCTTTTCTGGCCATCAAAGGTGTTACAAAATGAGCCTTTGGCTTGGGAGAGGCACCACTGGGTACATCACTGGAGTTACTGACACTGGGGATATGTTGACCATGCCTCTCACCACTGGCACCACCAGGGGAGACATTGGCACTGGAGAAGAGGTAGCCTTAGCTACCAGCTCCCTCGATGAAGTCATACAGTGGTCTGTACAGAAATGGGAGAACAGCCTCTAACATCCACTGGGGTGTGGAAAACAGGCGGAACCCCACACGCCACCAGAACCTAAGCTCACCAACATAGCTCTGGGGGCTCCTTGCTCCCGACACATACTCTCAGGGACCAAGCCATGGGCGTATGCACAAGAGTGATGGTAGAAGACACACTCAATGAGTGGACGGAAGAAGAGAAGGACTTCATTGGTGTCTTCATTAAGTGTTGCCAAGACAGACCCCTGAGAAGGCTTAACTCTCCCCTTCAAGGCATAAGCTTGCCACTTCACAAGAGGCCACAAGCTACACTTGGCATACATGGATGATTGCAAAAAATCATGCCCCCAACAGGAAGCAGAGTAAGTGTGGATATATTGCTAGTTAACATAGAAACCGGTTGCAACATCCAGTTTTTCTCCAGCAAATACAAATATCTTGCTTCACATCTAAGAATAGTTAAAAGAAAATGCAAAGTTTGATTAAGGGTGCAACAGTATGTCCCTTCTCATGGCTGAAAACAAAAAGAGAGGAGCTTCTCGCCTACACTCACCACTTGTTAACTATCTCACTAACAATGTCAATGGCATTTCCAGCTTACACTAAAAACATATCCCTATTTAAAGGACAAAAGGTGGTAAATATATGATAATCTAATTTCTAGCAAAACTGGAATTTGCGATAAGAAATGGATGAGTGCTGGCTAGGTTGGTATTTTTCTATACAGTATATGTTTAATAGGGGCTGGGGTATAATAACTTACATACCAGTCTCTCAAAATGTGAAGTGTTTCCATTCTAAGTCCATTGTTTACATCTGAGAGACTGAAGGGGACTTATTGCGCATTTGTTTTTTCCCAGGATTTGGGGAGCTTTCTGCGCATTTACAATGATGTATTTGTCAGGTGTTTTTTAAACCAATCAACAGCTTACAAGTACTTCTTCATAAGTTCGTGGATGTTGTTCTACAACAGCTATTTTTTCCTACCTTCTTCTTAAGTTTCAATTTAACCACCATCACGTACAGACGTCTCCAGGAGGGAACTTGAGGGAACCACATCAATCTATTTTGAAATTTAGTGTAATTTCATTTATGTTGGCAATTGATTATGATGGGAATGCTCTCCGTTCGGTGTAAAGCTATTGTAACTCATGTGAAATTAAAAAATAATAGCGAAATAATGCCTCAAAGGTCCAATTCTGAGTTAATTTTCATGAAAGGCCAGCACATTTTCTACTGCTAAGCTTTTGTAAAGATTGCCAAGAAAAGAAAAAAAAAAATGACGGTGTCAATCATAAAGTAAGGAATTACTGGTATTTGATTCACTTTTTCATTATGGAAGGATTTATTTGTTATTTACTTAAAGTTTGTGACCTGGGAAAGGGGGTCTGGCTAGCGGTTGTGACCTGGGAAATGGGGTCCGGGGTGCTTGCCCCCTGGCTAGGAGCTGTGACCTGGGAGCTACTAGGTTAGGTTAGGTGGGTTTGTCAGGTTCTGTACCCTTTTACAAATATTTTTGTCTGTTTTCAGCCATTTACATGAACCATATATTTTTTCAACTGGTTACCTTAGACTTAATTTACATTTCCTACCATTATTATTACTGTAAATAACTCGTTTAACGAAGTTTCCCCTTAGGGTCCCCCATAATCGTATTTACATAATGAGGTCCAAAAACTCATGAACAGGTGGTTGGCCCCAAATAATCATGGTCAGAAATGCATAAAACAGAAGATCGCGAGTAATAAAAATGATATTTTAATTATAAAATAAATTTTTGAATATACTTACCCAGTGAATATATAATAGCTGACGTCTCGGATGGCTCGACAGATACCAAAAAACTCGCGAGCGATCGCCATGAAGGTTGTGGGTGTGACCACCAGCGCCGACTATCGGCCAGATACCGCATATACTTGTCAAGGTCTTCAGTTCTTCTCTGTCGGTCTTGTCGACAAGTTGGTTCCGCTCGCTGATGACCTTCGTTTTCGACTTTTTGGTGAAGTACTTTATTTTGGTTGTTTTTGAGCTTTCGCTGTGACGGGTGTTTTTTCTTCAATTAAACTCTTGAAACCCTTTTTTTGGCTAGTGTTTATTGTTGATGACTTTGGTTTTGACTTGGATTTTCTCTGATTGTTCAATATGGCTGACCCTTCTCCTATCCCTGGACCTAAATTTCGCAAGTGTGCGAGGGATTGCAACAAACGTCTTCCCAAGGCCTCTATCGACCCACATACCGTTTGTTCTAATTGCCGGGGTAAATCCTGCCAATTAGGAGATCGGTGTGATGAGTGCGTGGTCTTGTCGGAATTCGCTGGGTCTCTATCGGGGAGGAAGGGAGGGCCTTTAATTTATATATTCACCGGGTAAGTACTGTATATTCAAAAATTTATTTTATAATTAAAATATCATTTTTAAATATTAAACTTAGCCGGTGAATATATAATAGCTGATTCACACCCATGGTGGTGGGTAGAGACCAGTATTAATACAATAAAGGCGTATATGCTCATGAGTTTTTGACAATTATATCATAACAAAACCCACTTAAATATAGGTACCTGATAAGGAAGCTGACTCTGACGATTACCCTGCCTTATTAGTCCGCTTTCCTCACGAAGCCCAGCCATCCTCTCAGGATGCTGAAAGACTCCCAGGAGCTGTTATATCCAGGGCGACCACCCATACAACTGGACCTCATCAATACCCTTAATCTGGGCGCTCTCAAGAAACGACATTTGACCACCCGCCAAATCAAAAAGGATGCGAAAGACTTCCCAGTCTTCCGTACAACCCAAGACAAGATTAAAAACATTTCAAGAGAAGATTAAAAGGATATTGGGATTAAGGGAATGTAGTGGTAGAACCCTCACCCACTACTGCACTCGCTGCAACGAATGGACCCAGGGTGTAGCAGTCCTCATAAAGAGTCTGGACGTCTTTTAAGTAAAATGAAGCGAACACCGACTTGCTCCTCCAAAAGGTCGCGTCCATAATACTTCGCAGAGACCTGTTTTGCTTAAAAGCCACGGAAGTTGCTATCGCTCTTACTTCGTGCGTCTTGACCTTAAGTAAACAACGATCTTTCTCACTTAAATGAGAATGTGCCTCCCGGATTAAAAATCTAATAAAGTACGATAAAGCATTTTTAGACATAGGCAATGAGGGCTTCTTAACGGAGCACCATAAGGCCTCAGACCCACCTCGTAAAGGTCTAGTACGAGCTAAATAAAACTTAAGAGCTCTAACTGGGCACAGTACTCTTTCAACCTCGTTGCCTACGATTTCTGACAGGCAAGGTATATCAAAAGATTTAGGCCAAGGACGAGAAGGCAGTTCATTCTTGGCCAAAAAACCAAGCTGAAGCGAACATGTGGCTTTATCTGTAGAGAAGCCGATGTTTCTACTAAAGGCATGGATCTCACTGACCCTTTTAGCCGAAGCCAAGCACACCAAAAAAAGCGTCTTTAGGGTGAGATCCTTCAGGGAGGCTGAATGCAATGGCTCAAACCTGTCGGACATTAGGAACCTTAGGACCACGTCTAAGTTCCAAGCAGGAGTTGACATACGACGCTCCTTAGAGGTCTCGAAGGACTTAAGGAGATCTTGGAGATCTTTATTATTGGACAGATCTAAGCCTCTATGTCTGAACACAGAAGCCAACATGCTCCTGTAGCCCTTAATAGTGGGAGCAGAGAGGGAGCGAACATTTCTCAGATGCAGGAGAAAGTCTGCAATTTGGGCTACAGAGGTACTGGAAGAGGAAATGGATGATGACTTGCACCAATCTCTAAAGACCTCCCACTTCGACTGGTAGACCTTGATAGTAGATGATCTCCTAGCCCTCGCGATCGCTCTGGCTGCCTCCTTCGAAAATCCTCGAGCTCTTGAGAGTCTTTCGATAGTCTGAAGGCAGTCAGACGAAGCGCGGGGAGGCTTTGCTGAAGACTCCTTACGAGGGGCTGCCGTAAGAGATCCATCCTTAAAGGTAGACTCCTTGGAACGTCTACCAGCCATTGAAGTACCTCTGTGAACCACTCTCTCGCGGGCCAGAGGGGAGCAACCAACGTCAACCTTGTCCCTTCGTGAGAGGCGAACTTCTGCAGAACCCTGGTGATGATCTTGAACGGCGGGAATGCGTACGCGTCCAGGTGAGACCAGTCCAGCAGAAAGGCATCTATGTGGGCCGCCTCTGGATCTGGGACTGGAGAGCAATAGGTCGGGAGCCTTTTGGTCAAAGAGGTCGCAAAGAGGTCTATGGTGGGCTGACCCCAAGTCATCCAAAGACTCTTGCACACGTCCTTGTGGAGGGTCCATTCTGTGGGGATCACCTGACCTCTCCGACTGAGACAGTCCGCCAAGACGTTCAATTTCCCCTGGACGAACCTTGTCAACAGTGAGATGCCTCGATCTTTTGACCAGATGAGGAGGTCCCTTGCGATGACGAACAGTGTGTGGGAGTGAGTGCCTCCTTGCTTGGAGATGTACGCCAAGGCTGTGGTGTTGTCCGCATTCACTTCTACCACTTTGTTTCGGAGAAGACTCTCGAAACTCGTCAAGGCCAAGTGAACAGCCAACAGCTCTTAGCAGTTGATGTGCAGGCTCCTCTGATCCGACGTCCAAAGACCCGAACATTCCAGACCGTCCAGAGTCGCTCCCCAACCCAAATCCGACGCGTCTGAGAATAACACGTGGTTTGGGTTCTTGACCGCCAGGGACAGACCCTCTCGAAGACTTATGTTGCTGTCCCACCAGTTCAGGCACGTCTTTACTGGCTCGGAGATCGGGATTGAAACAGCTTCCAAAGTCTTGCCCTTGTCCCAATGGGAGTCTAGATGGAACTGGAGAGGGCGAAGGTGAAGTCTCCCTAGAGAGATAAATTGTTCCAGGGATGACAGAGTCCCTAGGAGGCTCATCCAACTTCTCACTGAGCAACGGTCTTTTCTCAGCATGAGGCGGACTTTGAGCAAGGCTTGATCTATCCTGGTGGCAGACGGAAAAGCCCGAAAAGCTAGACTGCGAATCTCCATCCCCAAATAGACAATCGTTTGGGAGGGATTCAGCTGAGACTTCTCTAAGTTCACTAACAGTCCCAACTCCTTTGCAAGATTCAACGTCCATTGAAGGTCCTGCAGACAGCAATGATGGGACGACGCTCTGAGCAGCCAGTCGTCCAGGTACAGGGAGGCTCGAATCCCCGATAAATGAAGAAATTTTGCCACATTTCTCATGAGCCTCGTAAAAACAAGAGGAGCAGGGCTGAGGCCGAAGCACAGTGCTCGGAATTGGTACACCACATTCCTGTATACAAACCTCAGATACGGTTGAGAATCCGGGTGTATAGGAATGTGGAAGTACGCATCCTGCAGGTCGAGAGAGACCATCCAGTCTCCCTCTCTGACTGCTGCTAGGACGGACTTCGTGGTCTCCATCGTAAATTTTGTTTTGACAACAAAAACGTTGAGCGCACTGACATCCAGCACTGGCCTCCAACCTCCTGTATGCTTTGGGACTAGGAAGAGACGGTTGTAAAATCCCGGTGATTGAAGGTCCGAGACTTTCACCACCGCTCCCTTCTCTAGCAACTGAGACACCTGCAGTTGTAGTGCCTGTCTCCTTGACTCCTCTCGATACCTGGAAGAGAGGTCTATAGGAACTGTTACCAGAGGAGGCCTCCGTACAAAAGGTATTTTGTACCCCTCCTTGAGCAACAACACAGACTCTCGGTCTTATGGTAAGGGCGATCTTGACGAGAAACGTCCGATACCAAAGAGGGAACGTCTGTACGTTGGTTAACGCCTCTCGTCCCCTTAAGTCCTACGACATTACTTCTCCCTGGTGCAGGGGAGCCTGAAAGAGGTCTCGGACTAGGGGAGCGACAAGCACGAACAGACAAACCCTCGGTCGCAACACTAAATACACTTTGCGCACTTATCACTTTATCACTACGATTTTCTGTTTTACCACTCTGACACTTTAACAACTTAACATCTGACATGAGTTGGTTACGGTCCGATGCTAAGGACTCAACTTTTTCGCCTAAAGCTTGAATCGCAAGAAACATATCCAGCATGGACGGTTCATGAGTGCTAGTAGGGGGTTCAGGAACAACTACTACAGGGGAAGGATTAGGTTCAGGGGCATGGGAGGAGGAAAATTCCAAAGACCTAGAGGAGCTTCTCCTCACCCTATCTCTCTCCAGCTTACGAGTATATTTGTCATATTCAAGCCAGTCGAATTCCGACAAGACCACGCACTCATCACACCGATCTCCTAATTGGCAGGATTTACCCCGGCAATTAGAACAAACGGTATGTGGGTCGATAGAGGCCTTGGGAAGACGTTTGTTGCAATCCCTCGCACACTTGCGAAATTTAGGTCCAGGGATAGGAGAAGGGTCAGCCATATTGAACAATCAGAGAAAATCCAAGTCAAAACCAAAGTCATCAACAATAAACACTAGCCAAAAAAAGGGTTTCAAGAGTTTAATTGAAGAAAAAACACCCGTCACAGCGAAAGCTCAAAAACAACCAAAATAAAGTACTTCACCAAAAAGTCGAAAACGAAGGTCATCAGCGAGCGGAACCAACTTGTCGACAAGACCGACAGAGAAGAACTGAAGACCTTGACAAGTATATGCGGTATCTGGCCGATAGTCGGCGCTGGTGGTCACACCCGCAACCTTCATGGCGATCGCTCGCGAGTTTTTTGGTATCTGTCGAGCCGTCCGAGACGTCAGCTATTATATATTCACCGGCTAAGTTTAATATTTAAAAATATATGGTTCATGTATTTGGCTAGAAATTAAAGTACAGTATCAAATATTTACCAAAAGGTTTGTATAGACATAGGAATAAATTGGCATATTTAGAAAGTCCTTCAAGAATTTTAGAGATCATTCTGTCCTGCATAAATGTTCTAATTCTGGTAACCCTAATTCTTTCATTCTACCATATTTTGAGTTCTGGGGGTGTACTGTATGTATGAGGATGGCCATGACCCATAACTCCTCTATTTCCAACCCTTCCGCAAAGAATACGTCAGACTAAAGGGGTCACAGGGGGCGTTAGCCCTGTATTCGATAAGTAGGTGACACAGCTTGTAGGCTAGATAAGGCAGGGAAGTTTACTTTACAGGGTGTTCTAAGCAAGTGTTCCTGTCCATCATTATACAAAGACTCCGAATACCGTTTTGCTACCTGGTCTTTAACTGCTAACTCTTTATCTTAATTTCATGGACAAAAACTTGCAGTGTTCTAAATTCCTTAACCCTAATTTGGATGTCACTCTTTGACACCATCGTTCAGTTAGTTCTTTGCGTATGTTGTATGCGGTAACAATATTCATAAATCTGACCATCCTTTGCATTCAGATCTTCCAAAACTGTACCATCTTGTGCATGGTAAGTACTAGGTCTGCAGTTGATTCAAGTGTACAGAGGATAGTTTTACGGTTTGACCAGTTAAATCTTAATTAACAAGTTAAAAATACGGTAATACATAAACTAACTGGCATAGGGTAGTTGCTAGCCTAACGGTATACGATCTCCATCTGCTTACGGTGACTAATATAAAATACAATAACGTTATCTTACCTTGTGATAACATAATAAACAATCACAATAATTATAAGTAGAGCTTGAAAGGAAACCATCTTTGCAATATCACATTTTGGGGCGTTGTTGCGATCAGTTCGTATCACATCAGCTGATATAGTTTGTTGACATTATGTTTTACGCTAAGGTACTAACCTTAGCGAATAACTTTATCCAAACAACTAGCAATAATAAAAACGAACTTCAGATATCAGTAAAATGGAAAACTCATGAAATTAAAAACTAGATATGACATCTGTATACCTGAAAACTCAAAGTATTTAAATCTCTAGTGGCAGATTATGAATTAAATGCTATATGTTGACATTCATGTCGTTTCGCTAACAGTAGCGTGAGTAGCTGTTTGAAATCAGTGTTACCAGCTATGGGAATTTATTCCTAGATTTGAGGATTTTGGGTGTCTGGTTGGAATATTCCGTACACGTTTCTGTGAAGAAGAAATAAAGATGAGTAAACCTTTCTATTGTTGCAATTAGTTTGCTTGCACTTACATGAATTATACAAAGAAGAAAATTGATGAGATAATGACTGAAATAGAAACATGGATGCAGAGGAAAAAGCTTAAATTAAATGATAAAACAGAATGTATGGTTTTTGGCACAAAGGTGGCTTTGAAGAATTACCAGTTAATTCAAAGTATAATAATTGGTGACGCTGATGTTGGGATTGTGCCTTTTGTGAAAAATTTGGGTGTACAGATAGATTGTAATTTGTCATTGAGGGACCAAATAGTGAACACAGTGAAAGTGTAATTATCACCTGAGAAATAGCATTTATTAGAAAATATTTAACAGAGGGCAGTACAAAAATTTTAGTGATGAGTCATGTAATATCAAGGCTTGATTATTGTAATTCTCTGTACTATAAATTCCCCAATATACTACTAAGAAAGCTTCAAAATGTGCAAAACCGGCCGGCTAGACTGATAAAAGGCATTAAACTACGGGAGAGAATCAGTGGCGATTCTAGGACTCTGAAAGTGGGGGGGCCACTTCAGGGCCAATATAAATTTTGGGGGGGCATTTATTGTTGGTGGCTAGGTGGCACTCTGAAGACAATATTATGTCATTAATGAAATAACAAATGACAATAATAACACCTCATTACTTTCATAACTTGCATTTGTAAAACATATACATGTATGCCTACACAAACATTATGATAATGGAGGTTATTCGTATTACTTAAAAAAAAATATATATGTATTTCTTGCAATATATTTTTAACAAAATCGCAAAAATATGGCAAAAATATCTTCAAAACAAAAATGAATCATGAGTTATGAATGTAATGTAAATATTATGTTGATATTAAAACCCCATGCAAGCATGCATGAAGTAATGCAGTGTTGCCAACAGGGCGAGTTTCCCTTTCCTGAGGTGAAGTAGATTATAGTACGTATATTTAGTGCAGCTTAATTCTACGATTATCATGCCGGCTATCAAATTCATCAACAAAACAGTCTAAATCAATTCCCTCGGCACGTGCACTTTCAATGGACAGTAATGCGATATTACTCAATCTAGCACTGGTCATGGAATTTCTGAGAAATGTTTTCACTAATTTCATTTTTGAAAAACTTCTCTCACAAGAAGCACTGGTAACAGGAAGAGTGACAGATATTAACAATAGTTTGTACAAACAGTCAAATGCAGCCTTATAAGGACTAAGGAATGACAGGAATTGTGTAATGGATGTAGGCTGTATTGGCTCTTTCGTGAGTAATTTCTTCACCAGAGGGATCTCATATTGTAAATCATTTTGACTGACCGAGTATGCCATTGCATATGCCTTCAAGTCTTCTTCTAACAAGAATGTCTGTCCTCCAGGACAGAGAGCTGAAATACCACAGAAAATTGCATTTGACTCTTTGGAGAAACGACGGTCTAATTCACTAATTAAGCAGTCTAGGACTTCATAGAAAATCCTGATGTGTTGCACATGACATGGAACAGAAGATCCTTGACCACTTGTTTCAAACACGATAAATCCATCAAGCTTACGAGGTTTCTTTACCCGTTTTCTTGTTGTTGTTGGTGTAATGCAGCATTTCCTGCAGAGTTCATTAACCTTCTCAGAGTAATGGTCATTCAAGTCAGAGTTGCGTACATTAACTAAATGTTCATGGAGTGACGAAATTAGATTTGCTGCTTTTCCTAGGTCTGCTTGTTTATCCTGTAGCTGTGTAGACACTTTATTAACTTTTCCAAGAATATCTGTGAAAAATTGCAATAAGTAAACAAACTCTGCATCAATCTGGGCAAGCAAACCGCGAGCGGATACAGCTCGGGCACCAATGTCATCTTCAGAAATTTCCTTCAAAAGTCTCATTATGCATTGCAGACGGAGTAGAGCATTTTCACACGAAGTGGCCCGACACCACCACCTTGTGTCACTGAGATGCTGCAGTTCTCGTACTTGTTCTTTAGGCAACATTTCACGCTGTATCAAAATGAATTTCTCATGAACTACCGAGTTACTAGCAAAGATATAGAGTTCTTCAAGCAAACTAAAGAATTCAGCAGCTTCGGGTACATACTTTGCAACATTTATCAACACTAAATTGAGCCTGTGTCCATAGCAGTGTATATAATATGCAAAAGGAGCTTTATCACGAATTCGTTTCTGAACACCACTAATCCCTCCACTCATCACTGATGCCCCATCAAATCCTAATCCTACAAGAGAAGATTTGTAATTCAACCCCAGTTTATCCAAACTCTTCAAAATAATATCTGTGATAGAGGCAGCATCCAACAAGTCCATCTGAGTGAAAGAAATGAAGCACTCCTGAATACAATTTGCTATTTCATCATAAAATCTAATAACTAATGCCAACTGCTCTGCCTTACTAACATCCTTGGCTTCATCAGCTTGAACAGAAAAGTAATGACATGACCTAACTTTTTCTGCAATTTCTTCCTTCACCATACATGCAAGTGTGTCAATCATCTCATTCTGTATTGCAGAACAAGTGTATTTTTCATTTTTTGGACCACTTTCTACTCTATCAGCTATAATAGGATCACGTTTAGCAGTGAATCTGAGAATCTTACGAACATTTCCTGGATTCAGTTCATCATCACCTTCTCTATGTCCTCTCTGCGAAATGTCTTGTGTTACAGTCAACAGGATTATTTCACCTAATGTCTTTATGTAATGACGATTTTCAAGAACTTTCTTCTGGTATGCCTCACTTATACACTGAGCAATTGATGTTTTATCAGCTTTATTTCGTTGATAGTCCGCCCATGCAATACAAGAAGTTTTGTGGCACTGAGAGGAAATGTGCTTTTCGATGGCACCATCTTTTCCATGTGCTTTCTTCCATCGTCTAAAGCCACTCTTTATGAATGCTTCATCTGCATTGCCATATGTTGGTGGAGCAAAGTGCCTGCATGCAAAACAGAACATTGCATCTCGTTCTTTAGAATATTCAGCCCATTCATATTTGTCGAACCAAGCCCCCACAAAAGACCGAGCATGAGACTTTCCTTCACTATGCCTTGGATACTCTTTTAATCGTACCTGAATAGGATTCTCAGAAGCAGATTGAGAAATGTCAGCTGGTGCAGAATCTTCCTTTTTCTGTTTCTTTGTTGGATGATCATGTGAACTTGATCTTGCAGGATTGCCAATACTTTCACGATCACAGTCTCCCTCTGACTTCTTAGCAGGTTTATCAGATTCAAGGTTTACTGTCAATGGTGTATCACATTCACTGCGTTTTTTAATTACAAATTTATCCATGATTGTCTATAGTACAATAAAATTATCTGTGATAGTAAGTTCTGAAAAAAAAATAAATTAAATCAAATAATCACACGTAATTCACAATTAACACAACACACCTGTCACCACAGAAAAATGTGATAAAATTTGCGGTTTTGCCGACTACCGACTGGAAGAATAGAAGATGATGACAGCACGCACACACACACACTGTCACACACACACACACACACACACACACACACCCACACCCACACATATATATATATATATATATATATATATATATATATATATATATATATATATGTGTGTGTGTGTGAGGGTGTGTGTGTGTGTGTGTGTGTGTATAACATGTATACAGTATAATAAATATATGCACATATAGGCCTACACTATCACTGCCAACATTCACGAATCACAAAAATTATGATACAATTAGGCCTAGACGATTTTTATTATTATAGGAATTGTTTTCTATGTAAAAATAAAATGGGGTTAATTGTCACCGACTCACCAGCTACTTGTATTTTGGCCTATTTAGTTATTTTCTTTCAAATATGGCTAACGACAATATTTATATTTGGCTTTTGTCAGATCTGTTTGTGAAAAGGTTAACACTGGGTTGAAGGGTTAAAACTTGAGTTGGGATATAGACCTACATCATATAACAAAAAAATTAGTGTACATTGTTTGCTACTTTACACCCGCCTGTCAGATTCTTCTCATTCTTTTTCTAAGATTTCGTATAATTATTTTTTTACTCTATTTTCGTATCCGCTTCTTATGTGAAACACCCACATACTGTACATAAAGATCGAATATCTCATAGCCACTAGTCTACTCCCACTTTGTATGAGACGAAATAATGAATACCACATATGCTCAAATGCACTTATGCACAAATAATTATGCTTTAGACACTCAATAAGACACTAATCGGGTAAAAACTGACTTGACCGGCTCACAGTCTCACAGAAACGGACTACATGTACTGATCACATCATCACATCATACATGGAAGAAACATACGCGTCTGATTCGCGTCACACAAACACAAGCGGGCGAGGAGGACGGAGGTGTAAAAAAAATTCCAATAATTTTAATCTAGCAACGTTACCATCTTTTTTTTTTTTGTGATTACGTCTAGTTATTGTGATAGGATGGGATATTTGAGTGTATATATAGTATACTGTATAATTTATAAGGTATATATTTATATTATATATTATATTATATTATTATATATGCCTAAACTAAGCTTATTTAGAATTAGGATATGGAAACAAAAACTGGGGGGGCCAAGCTGGGGGCCAGCCAAAAAACTGGGGGGGCCATGGCCCCCCCTGGCCCCCCCCTAGAATCGCCACTGGAGAGAATAACTCCTGTACTGATCGATCTACATTGGTTACCTGTTAGGGCTAGAATTGAATTTAAGATTTGCTTGTTAACTCACAAAGCACTTACAAGTGATAAGCCTAAATATCTTCGTGATTGCTTGGTCCCCTACCCTCAAGCCACCAGCGCTGCTGTAAGAGTTAGACATGCCGATCACATACATAGACTATTCGAAATCAGTGTGAATCATGCAATAGGAGGAAGAACGTTTAGACTCTCCAACGACCTTCCACTCGATGTCAAGAATAGCAAAAATGTGGCAGCTTTCAAGAAAAACCTGAAGACTTATCTTTTTAGAAAGTGTTATAATAGTGACCTGAAAACTATTAAGCCTGAATACAAATGCTAGCGAATTAACTGATAAGATACAGAGCAAAATATTATCTGGAAAGAAATTATTTTCACACACCAAGGCCCGCCTGAACAGACGTTAGTGTCTGATGGAGGGCGAGAAATAAACCCGTAAAAGTAAAAGTATTAGTAAGGCCTACATGATCAGAAGAGAATATATTTGTGGAAATGGGGATTTTTGGGTTGTTTTGGGGGATTTTTTTTTTATCATGAGTTTTGGAGATTTTTACACTAACTCATCTGGTAACATTGTTCGAAATTCAAAGTTCTATAGAGCATGAGTCATGACATGACCGGATTCATTGAAGCTGCATTTGATCTTATTCCTTTATTATTGTATTGTATTTTGAGTAAATATCAAGCTTTCCACCAAAAATAAATTGCAAAAGAAAGATCTTTTTTTAAGTAACTACAGTATTCTTAATTTCATCATAACACGTTTTAAACCACGTTCTTACTAGCGTTAAGCAATGGACGATGAACTAAAATTCAAATTTAAACGAATATATGGTGATGGGAAAGAAAAAAAACAACTTAAGAAATTTGAGTGACATCCAAATAAATATTAATGACAATTAAGAAACTGTATCGAAACTGGTTTTAAACGGAATCATTGTGTATCTCGTTGTTTATACTATGAAAAATCTATTTGTGGGTGTTTGCTAGTATTGATATTAGTGAAATATAGTGTTAAAAATCAGTGGTTTCCTTGTATGTGAGGTCTGTAGCGAAAGGCCTGACCCAGCATTTTTGTGTTGGGGCGGGGCTACTTGAAAAGTCATTGAAAAATGGCTCAATATGCCCTTCTCTAGAAAACGAAAAGAAAAACTTAATCTCGTGAATGATTTCGATCTATTTGTGACTGAAATCGACACGGTACTCCAAGGAAAAGAGGAAAATATAATGGCAGCAGCAAATGAAGAATGTGATGACGGAGGCAATCATGGCATGTGTGGGCACTGTGAGTCCTATGTCGCTGATGGGATACAATGCGATGAATGCCGAAGATGGTACCATGATGAAGAAGCTTGCTCTAATTTAAGGGATGGTACAAGTATTCTTTTACAAAGCAGGAACATCATTTATAAATGTCCAAGATGTGTCGAGACTGCAAATCCCAATGGTTCATGGGTCAGGCAACCATGGGAAGACATGATGAGATGAAGGTAAATGTACAACAACAGATGTCTGGTTTTATGGATATGATAACTGCTCAATACACTGATATGCGTCAAGAAATTGTTGAGCTGAAAGAGAAACTTATGGAATACGAACAAGAGAATGTGACGAAGACCACATATGCAAGTAAGTTGAAATCAAGAAACACTTTGGTTATAAAATCTACGGAGAAAAATACGAAGGCTTCAGAGATAAAGAAAACTATCATGAAGAAGATAACCACGAATGTCGAACAGGTCAAAACCTCTAAACAAGGCCACTTGGTAGTTAATTTTGCGGATAAAGCTGGGTTAGAAAAGGCTAAAAATGACTTAGAAGAGGTCAAGAATGACATTAAGGTAGAAGTAGATAAAAAGGATCTACTTAAACCGAAGATCAAGGTCTGCAATATTGATGAAAATGAAGATGATATAATTGCCAGTATAATGGAGAAGAATGAATAGTTGAATGATATATGTGAAAATGAAGAGGACTTTAAATTGATCAGGAAGTTTAAATCAAGACAAAGCGGTAAATTACATGTCATTATAAAGTGTAGTCCAACTATCAGGAAAGTCTTCCGTAAAAGGGATGATAGAGTATATACCACGCTTGGAGGATGCTGTAAAATCTATGATTCCTACGATGTATTTCAGTGTTATAAATGCCAGGAATTTGGTCATACTGCCGACAATTGTAGCAAGACTCAGGTATGTGCCAAGTGTAGCCAGGATCATCGAACCACGGATTGTACTGTAAATACGTTAAAGTGTCATAACTGCACAGTGAGGAATTACAATGATACGAATCATAGGACATATGATGATAACTGTAAAGTATACAAGGAGGAGCTTACCAGGATAAAAAATAAAACCGATCATGGAGTCTAGCCCATTGGTTAAGTGTGGTCTGATAAATATTCAATCGGTGGGGAATAAAACCATAAAGATTAGAAATCTTATTAACGAAATGGAATTAGATGTGTGCTTATTAACGGAAACTTGGTTGCAGGGAAATATTAGTGATAACTCAAAGATTCAGGAGATGACGCCGTGTACTTCCGATTTCTACCACGTACCAAGAAAGGACAAAACTGGAGGAGGAGTGGGTGTCTTTGTGTCGAAAACCTTCTCTAGGGTTTCTATCATGAATGAAATAGTATTTGAAACGTTTGAATATATCTGTTTAAAACTGACAAGAAACAATAAGGTATTGAATATAATGTCATTATATAGACCACCAGGGAGTAATATGAGGAAATTCATTGAAGAATTTAGTATTCTTGTGGGTGTGGTGGACGATATTAAAAATACATTAATTGGTGGTGACTTTAATTGTTGGGTAGATGATGAAAACGATTATAAGACTAAAGAACTCAAGGAAGTATTTGAGATGTTTAATTTAATAAACAGTGTTTCGTTATCAACGTCAGTAGGTGGTCATACACTCGACTTGGTCATATGTGGAAAAGACTCAGACCTAATAAAAAACCTTGAAGTGGAACCAGACTTTGAGATCTCAAAAACACATAAACTCATCACTTTTGATGTTAATATAAATTGCACCAGAGTATTGAAGAAATGGATCACATATAGGGAACGGGAAAATTTTGATGCTGAGAATTTTATTGAAGCTAGTGTAGCGCAAATGTCTTGTGAGAACACACAATGTGAACATATGGTAGACAGAGAATGTGTTGGGTGTTATACCAAGAAATACAACGACAATTTTGGAAAAATGTACGATACCATGTGTCCCATAAAGAACAAACAAATAGTTGTACGCGAAAATGTTAGATGGTATAATAGTGAGCTATTAAAGGCAAAAAGACACAGACGTAAGATGGAAGGTAGATGGAAAAGAGCCAAATCCTCACAAGCCAGAAATCTATATGATAAGGCCAGAAATGACTATAACATCCTGTTAGAAAAAACAAAAAGAAAATTCTACAACGGCGAATGTAAAAAAAACAATAACATGAAGGACTTTCACAAAAACCTTGATGATTTGATGGGATTAAAGAAAAAATATGTCTTGCCTGACAATGTTTGTGCAGAGAGATTTGCTATATTCTTCAATGAAAAAAATTGATAAAATCTATAGAGGTTTCCCCCAAAATCACTTGGAAGGACAGTCAGCTATGCCAGTGAAGGAGGGAAAGAAGTTAATAAAATTTAAGGAAATAAATATGTGCGACTTGTTAAAGGTTATGAGAGAGATGAAGAATACATATTGTGGAAACGACCCTTTCCCAAACAGTTCAATAAGTGAAGCTCCAAACAAGCAAGTTGTATATAATATTTACCTGAACATAATTAACCTAAGTATATCACAATCCTGTTTTCCTAGCTGTGAAAAAACTGCGTTGATCAAACCAATTTACAAAGGAAAAGGTGACGTAAACGAGCTAAATTCATATAGGCCCATTTCAAATTTATCCTACATGTCAAAGCTTATTGAAAAAGTCATAAGTGAGCAATTATGGGAGCATATTGATGAGTTAGAGGTATTCCCGGAAAATCAATCGGCCTACAGAGCTAATCATTCTACAGAAACTACCTTATGCTCAATAATGAATGATATGATAGGTCTTCTTGGTGAGGGAAAGTGTGGAATTTTGATTATGTTAGATCTTTTGACACTGTTGTGCACGAGTACTTACTTGACGACTTAAAGTCTATTGGAGTGACTGAGGAAGCACTGAAATTTTTGCGAAGTTACTTAGTGAATAGGAAGACTATTGTAGAAGTTTCTGGAAACCGATCCAATGAGAGAATTCTTATGAAGGGTGTACCACAGGGTAGTGTTCTGGGCCCTATCTTGTTTAACATATATACTATCGAGCTATCACACATCTTGAAAAAAACAAAAAGTGGGCTTTAAACTATATGCAGATGATACTCAGTTTTACCTCTCAATTTCAACAACACAAGATACAGAGAAGAAAATTGATGAGATAATGACTGAAATAAAAACATGGATTTAGAGGAAAAAGCTCAAATTAAATGATGATAAAACAGAATGTATGTTTTTTGGCACAAAGGTGGCTTTGAAGAATTACCAGTTAATTCAAAGTATAAAAATTGGTGATGCTGATGTTGGGATTGTGCCTGTTGTGAAAAATTTGGGTGTACTGATAGATAGTAATTTGTCAATGAGGGACCAAATTGTGAACACAGTGAAAGTGTGTAACTATCACCTGAGAAACATAGCATTTATTAGAAAATATTTAACAGAGGGCAGTACAAAAATTTTAGTGACGAGTCACGTAATATCAAGGCTTGATTATTGCAATTCTCTGTACTACAAATTGCCCAATACACTACTAAGAAAGCTTCAAAATGTGCAAAACCGGGCAGCTAGACTGATAAAAGGCATTAAACTAAGGGAGAGAATAACTCCTGCATTGATCGATCTACATTGGTTACCTGTTAAGGCTAGAATTGAATTTAAAATTTGCTTGTTGACTCACAAAGCACTTACAAGTGATAAGCCTAAATATCTTCGTGATTGCTTGGTCCCCTACCCTGAAGCTACCAGCGCCGCTGTAAGAGTTAGACATGCTGATGACCCACATAGAATATTCGAAATTAGTGTGAATCATGCAATAGGAGGAAGAACGTTCAGTTATGCTGCACCGAGACTCTTTAACGACCTTCCATTCGATGTCAAGAATAGCAATAATGTGGCAGCTTTCAAGAAAAACCTGAAGACTTATCTTTTTAGAAAGTGCTATAATAGTGACCTGAAAACTATTAAGCCTGAATACAAATGCTAGCGAAATAACTGATAACGATACAAAGCAAAATATTATCTGGAAATTAATTATTTTTTCACACACCAAGGCCCGCCTGAACAGACTTTAGTGTCTGATGGAGGGCGAGAAATAAACCAGTAAAAGTAAAAGTAAAAGCAATTACCTGGTCCCGATATCTAGTAGAGTTCGTGACCTAGGTGTATCACCTAATTAACTGTAATTTGTTTTTCAACGCTCAAATAAATAATGTAGTAGGAATCGCAGGATATATATTGTCAAGTTCCACTTTGAGTAAATTGCAATCAATAGAGTTACAGTAGTCTATCCTGGTATAACACTGTTAGTTCCAGCTTTATTTACAGAATATTCATCCAGATACTTTTTTTTCAAAAGCAGTGTTTTAAGTTGATATAATATTTTGAGTTGACGGGCGATATCCTGCGATTCCTACTACATTCCTTCTACGCTTACCAAGAAGAAAGTAACCACTGAACAATTAGTGTAGTAAATAATCCTTGGAGTGAAGAAGAATTGTTAGGTAATTTTGTTGGTTATTTTATCCTCCAAGTAATTTATTAGTAATCTAAAGAAAGAGTGACAGGTTTATAAAAATCTAAAGCATTACAATTTCAAATATTTGAATTAAGTAATTTTTATACAAGTAATCAGTAAATTAATTGTATTGAAAACTAAATTTTGAAATATTTAATGCATGTTTGGGTAGTTTTCAAACTACCGTAAGTAAATGAATAATATCGAAAGCATGTCATTTGCAAATTACTTTAGTTAAGCAAGTAGGTTCTTTGCATTGAAGTGATAAATGAAATGATATTAATCTTTTGGAAAAGATAGGTTATAAATATCAAAATTTACTTTATATTGACAAGTAGGTACTTTTTAAACTATCACATCTCGTAAAAATGCTACATCCCAGTAAAAAATTGTATCTGTCTAAACACACTTAGCTGTTTTCATTGAACAAATCAATTATTTGCTTTCTCAAGATGTTCAACAAATCCCTAGTTTTTAGCCATCAGAGCTGGAATACCATCAGTGCATGACTTATTATAATAAGAGAGTAAAATTTAGTCCTCCTTTGTGACATTGCTTATTGAAGTTGTTAAAATGTCTGTTCCTCTTATCCTTGCGTTAAGGTTACCCAAGGGAAGCTGTTTTTCATACAATCAAAACTCATCAGTGAGAGCACAAATAAAAAAATTTTATGCCAAAAATCTGGAACCTGTTGACTCATCTAAAACTAACATAGATCACAGAGAGGAGATGGACAAAACAGGAACTCTCTTGTCCATCACCCACTCACTGCAACTAGCAGTTTTTCCTTGTCGGCTACAACAGCTGTTGCAGCTGACAAGGAAAAACTACTAGTTGTATTAAGTTAGGATTCATTGAATTCAAGGAAAAATTGCTTCCATTCTCTGGGAGGTACATCACTTAACATAATTTTCCCATTGTCTGTGTGTACAGTTAAAATCAAAAGAACGCAGACACTCTGGGGAAATCTTTCGTCAGATGTCTCTAGTGTTCCCATGACAAAACAGACAAGGTGTTGCTCTTCTTACTACTACTATGAAATGGGCGGAGCCCTCTCCAACTTTAACGAATCAAAGACAGCAAAGGGGTGTTTTTGCTAGTGAAAGCATTAAAACTTTACAAACCGAGTTGCCATATTTAATTTTGTTTTATTATTTGACGTTTCGAATATCCACTGCAAATACTGAATACACGCGCGCACACACACATTAAATTATTGGAGTATCGCAGTTAAACAATTCCTTCCGTTAACAACTACATTACATTACTTCGACATTAGTCTTGTTCAAGTCACCGATGAAAGAAAAAGTACTTTCAGATATGGTTCGATGTAAAATGATAAAAAAAAAAAACCATACATGAGTTATACCGGCCTAAATGACATTTAGAGAGAGAGAGAGAGAGAGAGAGAGAGAGAGAGAGAGAGAGAGAGAGAGAGAGAGAGAGAGAGAGATTCGACCTGAATACATCGTTTTTAATATATTTGTAGTACGTTGGTCAAAATTCGCCCGTAACTTTTTGAGTTAGATTGGTGACAAACAAATAGACAGAGGTGAAAACATGACCTCCTTGGCGAAGGTACTACTACTACTAGTACTACTACTACTACTACTACTACTACTACTACTACTACTCATAATAATAATAATAATAATAATAATAATAATAATAATAATAATAATAATAATAATTGGACCAAAACGTAAATTTTGAGAAAGTTCTGTCGAGGTGAGTATTGGTCGGCGCACTGAGCCCTTTTATAAATTGGATTTACAAGATATTTCTTTGGATTTATTAAACGTAATTAGTTCTTCTTACCTTCTAAATTCCTGGAATTTATCCACTTATCCAAACCTACCGAAATCATGCAACCATTCCAGAAACCACATTATTACTTCCATTCTTGCCTGTTTGTCTTTCAACAATTCCAACTCTTAGAGAGAGAGAGAGAGAGAGAGAGAGAGAGAGAGAGAGAGAGAGAGGGAGAGAGAGAGAGAGAGAGAGAGAGAGAGAGAGAGAGAGAGAGAGAGAGGCTGGCGAGGAAGTGAGAAGGGGTGAAAGAGTCTTAAGGGTGGTGAGAGCGAGAAGAGGTGAGAGTGAGAGCGAGAAGGGGTGAGAGAGGGAGAGAATAGTGAGAATCAAAGCAGATTGGGGGCCAAGATGTTCATTCCATACCAGTCATGTTACAGATGAACTCTTTATGATTAGTTGGCAGCTTGACTCCGTGTTATCCATTTCAGTGTTAAAATTACAAACTTCATTTCTAACTAAGCTGATATCTAGTTACCGATAATCTGTTGCGCTACGTCTTTATAGTGCGATTTGTGAAACAACAGCAAAAAAAAAAAGAATAAAGTCACGCTATTTTCAAGGAACAAGACACCAAAAATTTCAATAGATAGAAAAGAATTATATTTGAATAAGAATTAATATTGGGCCAGAGTTCGTAAACAAATGGACAAAAGCTATCTAGAATATGGTACAAATGGGGCAAGGAGTTGGGTGCGCTTTAAAGAACTTAATTTGGTTGTAAGCAATGTTTTTCTCCCTTTTTAGCTTAGCATTTTTAGTTCGTAATGTATCGTTTCTTTTTTACGGTACGTGTGTTTATTTTTCTAGTTTCATTACCCTGGTTTTTGGACAGCTTACTGGAAGATGTAAATGAGAATGTAGCAGATGGACAATTTATACTGAGAGCTAGAGACAGAACCAGGTGGAGGCCATTGACAGCCCACGTCGAGGAAATGGCACCTAGATATATTACCCTGGTTATTTCTGATCGCCTTTCTATCAATAGTGATTTTAAAAATATCTGTTTCTCTGGAATTTACTTTTCTTTGGTTTGATATTGGGTGATATTAGCCTACTGATTTCTCTGATGTACAGTATATGTCCAGAGGGAGACCAGAAGCAACGTGAAGTTATTTCATGTTGGCTATAGGATGAAACCAATATTTTTAAAATTTGTGAAACAGACAGTCTCCCATCTAATATCGTTAAAAGAATTAAATTTTGAGAAAGTTTATTTTTTTTTTTTAATTTTTGGAGACCTGTTATTTCCACGGAAGTTATTTTAAGCACTTCAGGTTGG
>NC_090738.1:45452087-45477087 GCF_036898095.1 Palaemon carinicauda
TATATTGTAATTTACAGTTTTATTCTGATTTACGGTTATATTGTAATTTACAGAATATTCTGATTTGCAGTTATATTGCAATTTACAGTTATATTGTAATTTACAGTTTTATTCTGATTTGCAGTTATATTGTAATTTACAGTTTTATTCTGATTTACGGTTATATTGTAATTTACAGAATATTCTGATTTGCAGTTATATTGCAATTTACAGTTATATTGTAATTTACAGTTTTAATCTGATTTGCAGTTATATTGTAATTTAGTTTTATTCTGATTTGCAGTTATATTGTAATTTACAGTTTCATTCTGATTTACAGTTATATCGTAATTTACAGTTTTATTCTGATTTACAGTTATATTGCAATTTACAGTTATATTGTAATTTACAGTTTTATTTTGATTTGCAGTTATATTGTAATTTACAGTTTTATTCTGATTTGCAGTTATATTGTAATTTACAGTTTTATTCTGATTTGCAGTTATATTGTAATTTACATTTTCATTCTGATTTACGGTTATATTGTAATTTACAGAATATTCTGATTTGCAGTTATATTGCAATTTACAGTTATATTGTAATTTACAGTTTTATTCTGATTTACAGTTATATTGTAATTTACAGTTTTATTCTGATTTACGGTTATATTGTAATTTACAGAATATTCTGATTTGCAGTTATATTGCAATTTACAGTTATATTGTAATTTACAGTTTTATTCTGATTTGCAGTTATATTGTAATTTACAGTTTTATTCTGATTTGCAGTTATATTGTAATTTACAGTTTCATTCTGATTTACGGTTATATTGTAATTTACAGAATATTCTGATTTGCAGTTATATTGCAATTTACAGTTATATTGTAATTTACAGTTTTATTCTGATTTGCAGTTATATTGTAATTTACAGTTTTATTCTGATTTGCAGTTATATTGTAATTTAGAGTTTTATTCTGATTTGCAGTTATATTGCAATTTACAGTTTCATTCTGATTTACAGTTATATCGTAATTTACAGTTTTATTCTGATTTACAGTTATATTGCAATTTAAAGTCATATTGTAATTTACAGTTTTATTCTGATTTGCAGTTATATTGTAATTTACAGTTTTATTTTGATTTGCAGTTATATTGTAATTTACAGTTTTATTCTGATTTGCAGTTATATTGCAATTTACAGTCTCATTCTGATTTACAGTTATATTGTAATTTACAGTTTTATCCTGATTTGCAGTTATATTATAATTTACAGTTTTATTCTGATTTGCAGTTATATTGCAATTTACAGTCTCATTCTGATTTACAGTTATATTACAATTTACAGTTTTATTTTGATGTTCAGTCTTATTGTAATTTCCAGTTTTATTCTAATTTGAAGTTATATTCTGATTTTCACTATTATTGCAATTTACAGTTTTATTCTGATTTACAATTATATTGTAATTTACAGTTTTATTCTGATTTACAGTTATATTGTAATTTACAGTTTTATTCTGATTTGCAATTATATTCTGACTTTCAGTCTTATTATGATTTAGAGTTTTATCCTGATTTCCAGTCTTATTGTAATTTCCAGTCTTATGATTTCCCGTCCATTTGTAATTTACCGTTTTATTCTGATTTCCAGTTTTACGCTGATTTCCTGTTATATTTGATTTCCAGTTATATTTTTATTTCTAGTTTTATTCTTATCTATAGTTTTATTCATATTTCCAGTTTTATCCCTCTTTCTAGTTTTATTTTGATTTCTAGTTTATTCAGATTTCCAGTTTTATTCTGATTTCCGGTCTTGTTGTAATTTCTATTTTTATTCTGATTTCCAGCTTTATGCTGATTTCCTGTTATAATCTGATTTCCAGTCTTTTTGTAATTTCCAGTTTTATTGTGATTTCTCCTTCATGTTGGTTTATTATTGATTACTTCTGTTTCTGTCAGAATCTTTACGAGCTCTACAAAATACAATATCAGGTAACTTCAAAAGTTCAAACTTGCAACGAATGTTTTTTATGTTGAACAGACTGACACAAGTCTCTTTTTCATAGTTTATTTGCGAAGGAAATAGACAAAAATGTTTGTCAATTTAATGTCTATTTCTTTGGTCGAGTAAGGCAAATTCTATTTACAAAATAGAATGCTTTTCTTGTGTGTTTCCTTTTGGATATATTATTGGAAGTTCGAATGAAGTCACAAAGAAATATTTAAGACTGCAAGGTTATCAAATAGAGGTATATATATATATATATATATATATATATATATATATATATATATATATATATATATCTATCTATATATATATATATATATATATATATATATATATATACATACATATATATATAGATATATATATATATATATATATATATATATATATATATATATATTTATATCTATATGTATTATTATTATTATTATTATTATTATTATTATTATTATTATTATTATTATTATTATTATTATTATTATTATTATTATTTCTAAAGTTAAAACCGTCTTCTGGATAGAAAGGAGGACAAAATGTCCTGGAGACCTGTTGGAGTCAGTGACTCCAAAAATGTCTGCAGGGGAACTGAAAAGTCTTCAGAATTCTTTGAAGACTCGCCTTTCATTTTTTCAAATATATGCTGATACGAAACTCAGGAGAGGTATGTATGATTATGGCTATGTTCAATCAAGCATTCGGTGTGTGGGTGAATATGATGGGAAAATTTGTTAAAGGAAAATACAACTGGACTCAAAATGCAGCTTCGGTTATCCAAGAACGGAATGCTGCATGCGAGGATATGACGTTATATCTTCAGGGACAGCTGCGAACTCTCCAGGAGTCCTCAGTCTTCAAATGGTTTTCGTGGTTTCTCCCAGAGGCGCCGCGTTTTGGAGACTGTCGTGCAGTCGCCTCTCAGGATGGATTCCTCGGTCGGTGGCTGCAGCACTGTCCTTGGATCGGGGGCTATTGGAAAGCCCATGAGGAACTACGAGGCTGTGAACTTGGATTGCAGCAAATGAAGGAAGAAGCTTTGAGATTCAACGACCAGTTGAAATCAAATTGGTTCTTTGGCAAACTTCTTCCCGAATTCGACATTGGAGGAACGGAGGAAATCCTTTCTCACGGTAACAAGACATTTTTCATCGGATTGGCTGCTGCCGGAGCCATATTCGGTGGAATTAGGGTTGCTAGGAGAAGGATGGCTAAAGAAGGCGAAGACGCTCCAGAATTGGACGGAGAGGATCTCAAAACGGATTGTCTGGATAGAACGACCCTGGTGGAAAATCTTGAGGAGGAAAACAGCAAGTTACAAGGACAACTAAATGAAATGAGAAGAGACCTAGATGAAATTAAGATAGAGAAAGAGACGCAAGAAAAACTGAAAGATCAAAAAGAGACTGAGAATCAAAAGCTGAAAATTGACTCCGCCGAAAAAGACCTTCAGATGAAGGAACAGGAGAAGAAACAGGAAAATCTTGAGGAGGAAAACAGCAAGTTACAAGGACAACTAAATGAATTGAAAAGAGAAGCAGATGAAATGAATGCAGAGAAAGAGACGCAAGAAAAACTGAAAGATCAAAAAGAGACTGAGAATCAAAAGCTGAAAATTGACTGCACCGAAAAAGACCTTCAGATGAAGGAACAGGAGAAGAAACAGGAAAATCTTGAGGAGGAAAACAGCAAGTTACAAGGACAACTAAATGAATTGAAAAGAGAAGTAGATGAAATGAATGCAGAGAAAGAGACGCAAGAAAAACTGAAAGATCAAAAAGAGACTGAGAATCAAAAGCTGAAAATTGACTGCGCCGAAAAAGACCTTCAGATGAAGGAACAAGAGAAGAAACAAGAAATTCTTAACACTGAAATAGAAGAAATTAAAATAATCTATAATGAGAAAATAGAAAACTTGTTAACTGACTGCGTTGAAAAAGACCTCCAGATGAAGGAACAGGAAAAATTACTCGATATTCTGAAAACTGAAAATGAAAAAAATAATAAAGTGCAAAATGAAAAAACTAAAGTGCAAAATGAGTGCATCGAAAAAGACATTCAGATGAAGGAACAGGAAAAAATATTGGAAGATCTAAAAACTGAAAATGAAAAACTGAAAAAAATGCAAGATCAGAAAACTGAACAACTAAATCAATTGAGAAGTAAAATGAAGAAATTCAAGGCAGAGAAAGAGGAGCAAGAAAAGCTGCGAGCTAATATTGCCTTGTATTACCAAAATCTCGAAAAAGTGTACAAAAGAAAAGATCTCGAGATGAAAGAACAGAACAAATTATTGGAAAATCTTAAAACTGAAAATGGAAAACTGAAAAAAGTGCAAAATCAGAAAACGGAACTAAATCAGCTGAGAAATGAAATAAATGAGCTGAAAAGAGAGAAAGAGGAACAAGAAAACCTGCGAGGTAAAATTGCGTTGTATTATCAATTTCTCGAAAAGGTTTACAACAGAAAAGATCTTCAATTGAAAAAACAGAAAAATTTACTAGATAAACTAAGAAAGGAAAAGGGAGAAACGAAAAAGATGCAAAATCAGCAAGCGGAACTGAATCAGTTGAGAAATGAAATAGAAGAATTGAAAAGTGAGAAAGAGGAAAAAGAGAAGCAGCGAGCTAAGATGGCGACGTATTATCAAAATCTAGAAAAGGCGTTCAATAAAAAAGAACTTCAGATGAAGGAACAGATAAAATCCTTGAAAAATCTAAAAACTGCAAATGGAGAAATGAATGAAATGCAAAATCAGAAGTCGGAACTAAAGCAATTGAGAAGTCAAATAAATGAATTGAACAGAGAGAAAGAAGAACAAGAAGACCTGCGAGCCAAGATTGCATCGGATTACCAAAATTTAGAAAAGGCGTATAATGACAAAAATCACCAGATGGAAGAACTGAAACAATTATTGGAAGATCTTAAAACTGAAAATAATGGACCAGAGGAACTGCAAAAGGGTCCAGTAAATGAATTAATAAATGAAGTAGAAGAACTAAAGGCAGAGAAAGAGGAACAGGTAATGATGCAAGCTAAGATGGCGTCGGATTACGAAAATCTGAAGAACGAATGCGCCCAAAAAGATGATCAGTTAAAACGACAGGAAAAGTTACTGGAAATGCTTAAGACTGGGAATAAGGGACCGAAGAAATTACAAAGGGATCAAGTGAATGTATGGAAAAAGAAAGTAGATGAATTAAATGCAGAGAAAGAGGAGCAAGAAAAGCTGAAAGCTAAGATGGTGTCCGATTACCAAAATCTGTTAAGGGAATGCGCCATAAAAGATCGTGAGATGAAGAGACTAGAAAGGTTACTGGAGATTCTTAAAATTGAAAATGAAGAAATTCAAATGCAAAAGGAACAACTGAGAAACTAAGTAGACTGAAGGCCGAGAAACAGGAGGAAATATCCAAGAAGTGTTTAAGGGATGCTTGGCTCAGCTACCCGGCTTGAAGGACGTGGAATACCCTACAGGATTTGCTCTGCAGAGGGAAAAACCTTGTCTTTTTCTAGTATGCTATGTTCCCTGGTGGGGTCGTACAGGGGCTTCGTCAGGTGTGAACAAACGGTCAGATATCTGGATCTATTCTTTCGGATACTAACCTTCGGGTGGTTCTGTTGGAATAATCTAGAAGACTGGCTATGCAGAAGGGAGGAGATGAAGGTTCTTCTAGTATGCAGTCAAGCCCTTATAGGGGAACCACGGAAATTAGGCTGGGAGGAGGAGCATGAGTAGAAAATGAAAAAAATATAAGAAAAGAAAAAAAAAATCCCCCAAAAATATAAAAACTAAAAAATCCAAATAAAAAATATAAAGAACTACAAAATCAAAAAACAATATAAAAAACTACAAAAAAAAAAAAAAAAAGGAGCTGATGCAGCAGAAGGAGAAGCAGGAGGAGGAAAAAGAGCAGCAGTAGCTTAACAAAAGTAGAAAATCCAAGACGAAAACTGTAAAGGCAAAAAAAAAAAAAAAGAAAAAAAAAAGAAAGAGCAGAAGGAGGAAGAGAAGAAAGAGGAGGAAGAAGAGCAGCAGCAGCTTAAAAAAGTAGAAAATCCCCCCCCAAAAAATATGAAAAAAAAAGAAAGAGCAGCAGGAGAAAAAGAAAAAAGAGGAGAAAGAAGAGCAGCAGCATCTTAAAAAAAGTAGAAAATCCAAAAAAAAAAAAAAATATATATATAAAACCCTCCCCCCCAAAAAAAAGAAAGAGCAGCAGGAGAAAGAGAAATATTCTTTTGATGTAGAAGTACAACCTTACCTCATAGGATAAAGTACGAACTCAATTGAAAGGATCAAATGGTGGGACAATGGAAAATGGAGAAGAAAAAGAAACCTTTCTTTGAGGAGGAAATATCCTTTGATGTAGAAGTACAAGCCTACCTCATAGGATAAAGTACGAACTCAATTGAAAGGATCAAATGGTGGGACAATGGAAAATGGAGAAGAAAAAGAAACCTTTCTTTGAGGAGGAAATATCCTTTGATGTAGAAGTACAAGCCTACCTCATAGGATAAAGTACGAACTCAATTGAAAGGATCAAATGGTGGGACAATGGAATATGGAGAAGAAAAAGAAACTTTTCTTTGAGGAGGAAATATCCTTTGATGTAGAAGTACAAGCCTACCTCATAGGATAAAGTACAAACTCGATTGAAAGGATCAAATGGTGGGACAATGGAATATGGAGAAGAAAAAGAAACCTTTCTTTGAGGTGGAAATATCCTTTGATGAAGAAGTACAAGCCTACCTCATAGGATAAAGCACGAACTCAATTGAAAGGATGAAATGGTGGGACAATGGAATATGAAGAAGAAAGAAAAAATTTTCTTTGAGGAGGAAATATCCTTTGATGTAGAAGTACAAGCCTACCTCATAGGATAAAGCACGAACTCAATTGAAAGGATGAAATGGTGGGACAATGGAATATGAAGAAGAAAAAAAAAATTTTCTTTGAGGAGAAAATATCCTTTGATGTAGAAAGAAGTACAAGCCTACCTCATAGGATAAAGCACGAACTCAATTGAAAGGATGAAATGGTGGGACAATGGAATATGAAGAAGAAAAAAAAAATTTTCTTTGAGGAGAAAATATCCTTTGATGTAGAAGTACAAGCCTACCTCATAGGATAAAGCACGAACTCAATTGAAAGGATGAAATGGTGGGACAATGGAATATGAAGAAGAAAAAAAAATTTTTCTTTGAGGAGGAAATATCCTTTGATGTAGAAGTACAAGCCTACCTCATAGGATAAAGTACGAACTCAATTGAAAGGATGAAATGGTGGGACAATGGAATATGGAGAAGAAAAAGAAACTTTTCTTTGAGGTGGAAATATCCTTTGATGTAGAAGTACAAGCCTACCTCATAGGATAAAGTACGAACTCAATTGAAAGGATACAATGGTGGGACAATGGAATATGGAGAAGAAAAAGAAACTTTTCTTTGAGGAGGAAATATCCTTTGATGTAGAAGTACAAGCCTACCTCATAGGATAAAGTACAAACTCAATTGAAAGGATGAAATGGTGGGACAATGGAATATGGAGAAGAAAAAAAAAAAACTTTTCTTTGAGGAGGAAATATCCTTTGATGTAAGAAGTACAAGCCTACCTCATAGGATAAAGTACGAACTCAATTGAAAGGATGAAATGGTGGGACAATGGAATATGGAGAAGAAAAAGAAACCTTTCTTTGAGGTGGAAATATCCTTTGATGAAGAAGTACAAGCCTACCTCATAGGATAAAGTACGAACTCTATTGAAAGGATCAAATGGTGGGACAATGGAATATGGAGAAGAAAAAAAAACTTTTCTTTGAGGAGGAAATATCCTTTGATGTAAAGGTACAAGCCTACCTCATAGGATAAAGTACAAACTTGATTGAAAGGATCAAATGGTGGGACAATGGAATATGGAGAAGAAAAAGAAACTTTTCTTTGAGGAGGAAATATCCTTTGATGTAGAAGTACAAGCCTACCTCATAGGATAAAGTACGAACTCAATTGAAAGGATCAAATGGTGGGACAATGGAATATGGAGAAGAAAAAGAAACCTTTCTTTGAGGAGGAAATATCCTTTGATGAAGAAGTACAAGCCTACCTCATAGGATAAAGTACGAACTCAATTGAAAGGATCAAATGGTGGGACAATGGAATATGGAGAAGAAAAAGAAACTTTTCTTTGAGGAGGAAATATCCTTTGATGTAGAAGTACAAGCCTACCTCATAGGATAAAGTACGAACTCAATTGAAAGGATCAAATGGTGGGACAATGGAATATGGAGAAGAAAAAGAAACCTTTCTTTGAGGTGGAAATATCCTTTGATGAAGAAGTACAAGCCTACCTCATAGGATAAAGTACGAGCTCAATTGAAAGGATCAAATGGTGGGACAATGGAATATGGAGAAGAAAAAGAAACCTTTCTTTGAGGAGGAAATATCCTTTGATGTAGAAGTACAAGCCTACCTCATAGGATAAAGTACGAGCTCAATTGAAAGGATCAAATGGTGGGACAATGGAATATGGAGAAGAAAAAGAAACTTTTCTTTGAGGAGGAAATATCCTTTGATGTAGAAGTACAAGCCTACCTCATAGGATAAAGTACGAGCTCAATTGAAAGGATCAAATGGTGGGACAATGGAATATGGAGAAGAAAAAGAAACCTTTCTTTGAGGTGGAAATATCCTTTGATGTAGAAGTACAAGCCTACCTCATAGGATAAAGTACGAACTCAATTGAAAGGATCAAATGGTGGGATAATGGAATATGGAGAAGAAAAAGAACCTTTCTTTGAGGAGGAAATATCCTTTGATGTAGAAGTACAAGCCTACCTCATAGGATAAAGTACGAACTCAATTGAAAGGATCAAATGGTGGGACAATGGAATATGGAGAAGAAAAAGAAACTTTTCTTTGAGGAGGAAATATCCTTTGATGTAGAAGTACAAGCCTACCTCATAGGATAAAGTACGAACTCAATTGAAAGGATCAAATGGTGGGACAATGGAATATGGAGAAGAAAAAGAAACTTTTCTTTGAGCTGGAAATATCCTTTGATGTAGAAGTACAAGCCTACCTCATAGGATAAAGTACGAACTCAATTGAAAGGATCAAATGGTGGGACAATGGAATATGGAGAAGAAAAAGAAACTTTCTTTGAGGAGGAAATATCCTTTGATGTAGAAGTACAAGCCTACCTCATAGGATAAAGTACGAACTCAATTGAAAGGATCAAATGGTGGGAAAATGGAATATGGAGAAGAAAAAGAAACCTTTCTTTGAGGAGGAAATATCCTTTGATGTAGAAGTACAAGCCTACCTCATAGGATAAAGTATGAACTCAATTGAAAGGATCAAATGGTGAGAAAATGGAATATGGAGAAGAAAAAGAAACCTTTCTTTGAGGAGGAAATATCCTTTGATGTAGAAGTACAAGCCTACCTCATAGGATAAAGTACGAACTCAATTGAAAGGATCAAATGGTGGGACAATGGAATATGGAGAAGAAAAAGAAACTTTTCTTTGAGGAGGAAATATCCTTTGATGTAGAAGTACAAGCCTACCTCATAGATAAAGTACGAACTCAATTGAAAGGATCAAATGGTGGGACAATGGAATATGGAGAAGAAAAAGAAACCTTTCTTTGAGGAGGAAATATCCTTTGATGTAGAAGTACAAGCCTACCTCATAGGATAAAGTACGAACTCAATTGAAAGGATCAAATGGTTGGGCAATGGAATATGGAGAAGAAAAAGACCTTTCTTTGAGGAGGAAATATCCTTTGATGTAGAAGTACAAGCCTACCTCATAGGATAAAGTACGAACTCAATTGAAAGGATCAAATGGTGGGACAATGGAATATGGAGAAGAAAAAGAACCTTTCTTTGAGGAGGAAATATCCTTTGATGTAGAAGTACAAGCCTACCTCATAGGATAAAGTACGAACTCAATTGAAAGGATCAAATGGTGGGACAATGGAATATGGAGAAGAAAAAGAAACCTTTCTTTGAGGAGGAAATATCCTTTGATGTAGAAGTACAAGCCTACCTCATAGGATAAAGTACGAACTCAATTGAAAGGATCAAATGGTGGGACAATGGAATATGGAGAAGAAAAAGAAACCTTTCTTTGAGGAGGAAATATCCTTTGATGTAGAAGTACAAGCCTACCTCATAGGATAAAGTACGAGCTCAATTGAAAGGATCAAATGGTGGGACAATGGAATATGGAGAAGAAAAAGAACCTTTTCTTTGAGGAGGAAATATCCTTTGATGTAGAAGTACAAGCCTACCTCATAGGATAAAGTACGAGCTCAATTGAAAGGATCAAATGGTGGGACAATGGAATATGGAGAAGAAAAAGAAACCTTTCTTTGAGGTGGAAATATCCTTTGATGTAGAAGTACAAGCCTACCTCATAGGATAAAGTACGAACTCAATTGAAAGGATCAAATGGTGGGACAATGGAATATGGAGAAGAAAAAGAACCTTTCTTTGAGGAGGAAATATCCTTTGATGTAGAAGTACAAGCCTACCTCATAGGATAAAGTACGAACTCAATTGAAAGGATCAAATGGTGGGACAATGGAATATGGAGAAGAAAAAGAAACTTTTCTTTGAGGAGGAAATATCCTTTGATGTAGAAGTACAAGCCTACCTCATAGGATAAAGTACGAACTCAATTGAAAGGATCAAATGGTGGGACAATGGAATATGGAGAAGAAAAAGAAACTTTTCTTTGAGGCTGGAAATATCCTTTGATGTAGAAGTACAAGCCTACCTCATAGGATAAAGTACGAACTCAATTGAAAGGATCAAATGGTGGGACAATGGAATATGGAGAAGAAAAAGAATCCTTTCTTTGAGGAGGAAATATCCTTTGATGTAGAAGTACAAGCCTACCTCATAGGATAAAGTACAAACTCAATTGAAAGGATCAAATGGTGGGAAATGGAATATGGAGAAGAAAAAGAAACCTTTCTTTGAGGAGGAAATATCCTTTGATGTAGAAGTACAAGCCTACCTCATAGGATAAAGTATGAACTCAATTGAAAGGATCAAATGGTGGGAAAATGGAATATGGAGAAGAAAAAGAAACCTTTCTTTGAGGAGGAAATATCCTTTGATGTAGAAGTACAAGCCTACCTCATAGGATAAAGTACGAACTCAATTGAAAGGATCAAATGGTGGGACAATGGAATATGGAGAAGAAAAAGAAACTTTTCTTTGAGGAGGAAATATCCTTTGATGTAGAAGTACAAGCCTACCTCATAGGATAAAGTACGAACTCAATTGAAAGGATCAAATGGTGGGACAATGGAATATGGAGAAGAAAAAAACCTTTCTTTGAGGAGGAAATATCCTTTGATGTAGAAGTACAAGCCTACCTCATAGGATAAAGTATGAACTCAATTGAAAGGATCAAATGGTGGGCAATGGAATATGGAGAAGAAAAAGAAACTTTCTTTGAGGAGGAAATATCCTTTGATGTAGAAGTACAAGCCTACCTCATAGGATAAAGTAGAACTCAATTGAAAGGATCAAATGGTGGGACAATGGAATATGGAGAAGAAAAAGAACTTTTCTTTGAGGAGGAAATATCCTTTGATGTAGAAGTACAAGCCTACCTCATAGGATAAAGTACGAACTCAATTGAAAGGATCAAATGGTGGGACAATGGAATATGGAGAAGAAAAAGACACCTTTCTTTGAGGAGGAAATATCCTTTGATGTAGAAGTACAAGCCTACCTCATAGGATAAAGTACGAACTCAATTGAAAGGATCAAATGGTGGGACAATGGAATATGGAGAAGAAAAAGAAATTTCTTTGAGGAGGAAATATCCTTTGATGTAGAAGTACAAGCCTACCTCATAGGATAAAGTACGAACTCAATTGAAAGGATCAAATGGTGGGACAATGGAATATGGAGAAGAAAAAGAAACTTTTCTTTGAGGAGGAAATATCCTTTGATGTAGAAGTACAAGCCTACCTCATAGGATAAAGTACGAACTCAATTGAAAGGATTAAATGGTGGGACAATGGAATATGGAGAAGAAAAAGAAACTTTCTTTGAGGAGGAAATATCCTTTGATGTAGAAGTACAAGCCTACCTCATAGGATAAAGTACGAACTCAATTGAAAGGATCAAATGGTGGGACAATGGAATATGGAGAAGAAAAAGAAACTTTCTTTGAGGAGGAAATATCCTTTGATGTAGAAGTACAAGCCTACCTCATAGGATAAAGTACGAACTCAATTGAAAGGATCAAATGGTGGGACAATGGAATATGGAGAAGAAAAAGAAACTTTTCTTTGAGGAGGAAATATCCTTTGATGTAGAAGTACAAGCCTACCTCATAGGATAAAGTACGAACTCAATTGAAAGGATCAAATGGTGGGACAATGGAATATGGAGAAGAAAAAGAAACTTTTCTTTGAGGAGGAAATATCCTTTGATGTAGAAGTACAAGCCTACCTCATAGGATAAAGTACGAACTCAATTGAAAGGATCAAATGGTGGGACAATGGAATATGGAGAAGAAAAAGAAACTTTTCTTTGAGGAGGAAATATCCTTTGATGTAGAAGTACAAGCCTACCTCATAGGATAAAGTAGAACTCAATTGAAAGGATCAAATGGTGGGACAATGGAATATGGAGAAGAAAAAGAAACTTTTCTTTGAGGAGGAAATATCCTTTGATGTAGAAGTACAAGCCTACCTCATAGGATAAAGTACGAACTCAATTGAAAGGATCAAATGGTGGGACAATGGAATATGGAGAAGAAAAAGAAACTTTTCTTTGAGGAGGAATATCCTTTGATGTAGAAGTACAAGCCTACCTCATAGGATAAAGTATGAACTCAATTGAAAGGATCAAATGGTGGGACAATGGAATATGGAGAAGAAAAAGAAACTTTTCTTTGAGGAGGAAATATCCTTTGATGTAGAAGTACAAGCCTACCTCATAGGATAAAGTACGAACTCAATTGAAAGGATCAAATGGTGGGACAATGGAATATGGAGAAGAAAAAGAAACTTTTCTTTGAGGAGGAAATATCCTTTGATGTAGAAGTACAAGCCTACCTCATAGGATAAAGTACGAACTCAATTGAAAGGATCAAATGGTGGGACAATGGAATATGGAGAAGAAAAAGAAACCTTTCTTTGAGGAGGAAATATCCTTTGATGTAGAAGTACAAGCCTACCTCATAGGATAAAGTACGAACTCAATTGAAAGGATCAAATGGTGGGACAATGGAATATGGAGAAGAAAAAGAAACCTTTCTTTGAGGAGGAAATATCCTTTGATGTAGAAGTACAAGCCTACCTCATAGGATAAAGTACGAACTCAATTGAAAGGATCAAATGGTGGGACAATGGAATATGGAGAAGAAAAAGAAACCTTTCTTTGAGGAGGAAATATCCTTTGATATAGAAGTACAAGCCTACCTCATAGGATAAAGTACGAACTCAATTGAAAGGATCAAATGGTGGGACAATGGAATATGGAGAAGAAAAAGAAACCTTTCTTTGAGGAGGAAATATCCTTTGATGTAGAAGTACAAGCCTACCTCATAGGATAAAGTACGAACTCAATTGAAAGGATCAAATGGTGGGACAATGGAATATGGAGAAGAAAAAGAAACTTTCTTTGAGGAGGAAATATCCTTTGATGTAGAAGTACAAGCCTACCTCATAGGATAAAGTACGAACTCAATTGAAAGGATCAAATGGTGGGACAATGGAATATGGAGAAGAAAAAGAAACCTTTCTTTGAGGAGGAAATATCCTTTGATGTAGAAGTACAAGCCTACCTCATAGGATAAAGTACGAACTCAATTGAAAGGATCAAATGGTGGGACAATGGAATATGGAGAAGAAAAAGAAACCTTTCTTTGAGGAGGAAATATCCTTTGATGTAGAAGTACAAGCCTACCTCATAGGATAAAGTACGAACTCAATTGAAAGGATCAAATGGTGGGACAATGGAATATGGAGAAGAAAAAGAAACCTTTCTTTGAGGAGGAAATATCCTTTGATGTAGAAGTACAAGCCTACCTCATAGGATAAAGTACGAACTCAATTGAAAGGATCAAATGGTGGGACAATGGAATATGGAGAAGAAAAAGAAACCTTTCTTTGAGGAGGAAATATCCTTTGATGTAGAAGTACAAGCCTACCTCATAGGATAAAGTACGAACTCAATTGAAAGGATCAAATGGTGGGCAATGGAATATGGAGAAGAAAAAGAAACCTTTCTTTGAGGAGGAAATATCCTTTGATGTAGAAGTACAAGCCTACCTCATAGGATAAAGTACGAACTCAATTGAAAGGATCAAATGGTGGGACAATGGAATATGGAGAAGAAAAAGAAACCTTTCTTTGAGGAGGAAATATCCTTTGATGTAGAAGTACAAGCCTACCTCATAGGATAAAGTACGAACTCAATTGAAAGGATCAAATTTGGGACAATGGAATATGGAGAAGAAAAAGAAACTTTTCTTTGAGGAGGAAATATCCTTTGATGTAGAAGTACAAGCCTACCTCATAGGATAAAGTACGAACTCAATTGAAAGGATCAAATGGTGGGACAATGGAATATGGAGAAGAAAAAGAACTTTTCTTTGAGGAGGAAATATCCTTTGATGTAGAAGTACAAGCCTACCTCATAGGATAAAGTACGAACTCAATTGAAAGGATCAAATGGTGGGACAATGGAATATGGAGAAGAAAAAGAAACTTTTCTTTGAGGAGGAAATATCCTTTGATGTAGAAGTACAAGCCTACCTCATAGGATAAAGTACGAACTCAATTGAAAGATCAAATGGTGGGACAATGGAATATGGAGAAGAAAAAGAAACTTTTCTTTGAGGAGGAAATATCCTTTGATGTAGAAGTACAAGCCTACCTCATAGGATAAAGTACTAACTCAATTGAAAGGATCAAATGGTGGGACAATGGAATATGGAGAAGAAAAAGAAACTTTTCTTTGAGGAGGAAATATCCTTTGATGTAGAAGTACAAGCCTACCTCATAGGATAAAGTACTAACTCAATTGAAAGGATCAAATGGTGGGACAATGGAATATGGAGAAGAAAAAGAAACTTTTCTTTGAGGAGGAAATATCCTTTGATATAGAAGTACAAGCCTACCTCATAGGATAAAGTACTAACTCAATTGAAAGGATCAAATGGTGGGACAATGGAATATGGAGAAGAAAAAGAAACTTTTCTTTGAGGAGGAAATATCCTTTGATGTAGAAGTACAAGCCTACCTCATAGGATAAAGTACGAACTCAATTGAAAGGATCAAATGGTGGGACAATGGAATATGGAGAAGAAAAAGAAACTTTTCTTTGAGGAGGAAATATCCTTTGATGTAGAAGTACAAGCCTACCTCATAGGATAAAGTACTAACACAATTGAAAAGATCAAATGGTGGGACAATGGAATATGGAGAAGAAAAAGAAACTTTTCTTTGAGGAGGAAATATCCTTTGATGTAGAAGTACAAGCCTACCTCATAGGATAAAGTACGAACTCAATTGAAAGGATCAAATGGTGGGACAATGGAATATGGAGAAGAAAAAGAAACATTTCTTTGAGGAGGAAATATCCTTTGATGTAGAAGTACAAGCCTACCTCATAGGATAAAGTACGAACTCAATTGAAAGGATCAAATGGTGGGACAATGGAATATGGAGAAGAAAAAGAAACTTTTCTTTGAGGAGGAAATATCCTTTGATGTAGAAGTACAAGCCTACCTCATAGGATAAAGTACGAACTCAATTGAAAGGATCAAATGGTGGGACAATGGAATATGGAGAAGAAAAAGAAACTTTTCTTTGAGGAGGAAATATCCTTTGATGTAGAAGTACAAGCCTACCTCATAGGATAAAGTACGAACTCAATTGAAAGGATCAAATGGTGGGACAATGGAATATGGAGAAGAAAAAGAAACATTTCTTTGAGGAGGAAATATCCTTTGATGTAGAAGTACAAGCCTACCTCATAGGATAAAGTACGAACTCAATTGAAAGGATCAAATGGTGGGACAATGGAATATGGAGAAGAAAAAGAAACATTTCTTTGAGGAGGAAATATCCTTTGATGTAGAAGTACAAGCCTACCTCATAGGATAAAGTACGAACTCAATTGAAAGGATCAAATGGTGGGACAATGGAATATGGAGAAGAAAAAGAAAATTTTCTTTGAGGAGGAAATATCCTTTGATGTAGAAGTACAAGCCTACCTCATAGGATAAAGTACGAACTCAATTGAAAGGATCAAATGGTGGGACAATGGAATATGGAGAAGAAAAAGAAACATTTCTTTGAGGAGGAAATATCCTTTGATGTAGAAGTACAAGCCTACCTCATAGGATAAAGATGAACTCAATTGAAAGGATCAAATGGTGGGACAATGGAATATGGAGAAGAAAAAGAAACTTTTCTTTGAGGAGGAAATATCCTTTGATGTAGAAGTACAAGCCTACCTCATAGGATAAAGTACGAACTCAATTGAAAGGATCAAATGGTGGGACAATGGAATATGGAGAAGAAAAAGAAAATTTTCTTTGGAGGAAATATCCTTTGATGTAGAAGTACAAGCCTACCTCATAGGATAAAGTACGAACTCAATTGAAAGGATCAAATGGTGGGACAATGGAATATGGAGAAGAAAAAGAAACTTTTCTTTGAGGAGGAAATATCCTTTGATGTAGAAGTACAAGCCTACCTCATAGGATAAAGTACGAACTCAATTGAAAGGATCAAATGGTGGGACAATGGAATATGGAGAAGAAAAAGAAACTTTTCTTTGAGGAGGAAATATCCTTTGATGTAGAAGTACAAGCCTACCTCATAGGATAAAGTACGAACTCAATTGAAAGGATCAAATGGTGGGACAATGGAATATGGAGAAGAAAAAGAAACTTTTCTTTGAGGAGGAAATATCCTTTGATGTAGAAGTACAAGCCTACCTCATAGGATAAAGTACGAACTCAATTGAAAGGATCAAATGGTGGGACAATGGAATATGGAGAAGAAAAAGAAACTTTTCTTTGAGGAGGAAATATCCTTTGATGTAGAAGTACAAGCCTACCTCATAGGATAAAGTACGAACTCAATTGAAAGGATCAAATGGTGGGACAATGGAATATGGAGAAGAAAAAGAAACTTTTCTTTGAGGAGGAAATATCCTTTGATATAAAGTACAAGCCTACCTCATAGGATAAAGTACGAACTCAATTGAAAGGATCAAATGGTGGGACAATGGAATATGGAGAAGAAAAAGAAACTTTTCTTTGAGGAGGAAATATCCTTTGATGTAGAAGTACAAGCCTACCTCATAGGATAAAGTACGAACTCAATTGAAAGGATCAAATGGTGGGACAATGGAATATGGAGAAGAAAAAGAAACTTTCTTTGAGGAGGAAATATCCTTTGATGTAGAAGTACAAGCCTACCTCATAGGATAAAGTACGAACTCAATTGAAAGGATCAAATGGTGGGACAATGGAATATGGAGAAGAAAAAGAAACCTTTCTTTGAGGAGGAAATATCCTTTGATGTAGAAGTACAAGCCTACCTCATAGGATAAAGTACGAACTCAATTGAAAGGATCAAATGGTGGGACAATGGAATATGGAGAAGAAAAAGAAACTTTCTTTGAGGAGGAAATATCCTTTGATGTAGAAGTACAAGCCTACCTCATAGGATAAAGTACGAACTCAATTGAAAGGATCAAATGGTGGGACAATGGAATATGGAGAAGAAAAAGAAACCTTTCTTTGAGGAGGAAATATCCTTTGATGTAGAAGTACAAGCCTACCTCATAGGATAAAGTACGAACTCAATTGAAAGGATCAAATGGTGGGACAATGGAATATGGAGAAGAAAAAGAAACTTTTCTTTGAGGAGGAAATATCCTTTGATGTAGAAGTACAAGCCTACCTCATAGGATAAAGTACGAACTCAATTGAAAGGATCAAATGGTGGGACAATGGAATATGGAGAAGAAAAAGAAACCTTTCTTTGAGGAGGAAATATCCTTTGATGTAGAAGTACAAGCCTACCTCATAGGATAAAGTACGAACTCAATTGAAAGGATCAAATGGTGGGACAATGGAATATGGAGAAGAAAAAGAAACTTTTCTTTGAGGAGGAAATATCCTTTGATGTAGAAGTACAAGCCTACCTCATAGGATAAAGTACGAACTCAATTGAAAGGATCAAATGGTTGGGACAATGGAATATGGAGAAGAAAAAGAAACTTTTCTTTGAGGAGGAATATCCTTTGATGTAGAAGTACAAGCCTACCTCATAGGATAAGTACGAACTCAATTGAAAGGATTAAATGGTTGGGACAATGGAATATGGAGAAGAAAAAGAAACTTTTCTTTGAGGAGGAACTATCCTTTGATGTAGAAGTACAAGCCTACCTCATAGGATAAAGTACGAACTCAATTGAAAGGATTAAATGGTGGGACAATGGAATATGGAGAAGAAAAAGAAACTTTTCTTTGAGGAGGAACTATCCTTTGATGTAGAAGTACAAGCCTACCTCATAGGATTAAGTACGAACTCAATTGAAAGGATTAAATGGTTGGGACAATGGAATATGGAGAAGAAAAAGAAACTTTTCTTTGAGGAGGAACTATCCTTTGATGTAGAAGTACAAGCCTACCTCATAGGATTAAGTACGAACTCAATTGAAAGGATTAAATGGTTGGACAATGGAATATGGAGAAGAAAAAGAAACTTTTCTTTGAGGAGGAACTATCCTTTGATGTAGAAGTACAAGCCTACCTCATAGGATAAAGTACGAACTCAATTGAAAGGATTAAATGGTGGGACAATGGAATATGGAGAAGAAAAAGAAACTTTTCTTTGAGGAGGAACTATCCTTTGATGTAGAAGTACAAGCCTACCTCATAGGATAAAGTACGAACTCAATTGAAAGGATTAAATGGTGGGACAATGGAATATGGAGAAGAAAAAGAAACTTTTCTTTGAGGAGGAATATCCTTTGATGTAGAAGTACAAGCCTACCTCATAGGATAAAGTACGAACTCAATTGAAAGGATTAAATGGTGGGACAATGGAATATGGAGAAGAAAAAGAAACTTTTCTTTGAGGAGGAAATATCCTTTGATGTAGAAGTACAAGCCTACCTCATAGGATAAAGTACGAACTCAATTGAAAGGATAAATGGTGGGACAATGGAATATGGAGAAGAAAAAGAAACTTTTCTTTGAGGAGGAAATATCCTTTGATGTAGAAGTACAAGCCTACCTCATAGGATAAAGTACGAACTCAATTGAAAGGATCAAATGGTGGGACAATGGAATATGGAGAAGAAAAAGAAACCTTTCTTTGAGGAGGAAATATCCTTTGATGTAGAAGTACAAGCCTACCTCATAGGATAAAGTACGAACTCAATTGAAAGGATCAAATGGTGGGACAATGGAATATGGAGAAGAAAAAGAAACTTTTCTTTGAGGAGGAAATATCCATTGATGTAGAAGTACAAGCCTACCTCATAGGATAAAGTACGAACTCGATTGAAAGGATTAAATGGTGGGACAATGGAATATGGAGAAGAAAAAGAAACCATTCTTTAAGGAGGAAATATCCATTGATGTAGAAGTACAAGCCTACCTCATAGGATAAAGTACTAACTCAATTGAAAGGATTAAATGGTGGGACAATGGAATATGGAGAAGAAAAAGAAACCATTCTTTAAGGAGGAAATATCCATTGATGTAGAAGTACAAGCCTACCTCATAGGATAAAGTACTAACTCAATTGAAAGGATTAAATGGTGGGACAATGGAATATGGAGAAGAAAAAGAAACCATTCTTTAAGGAGGAAATATCCATTGATGTAGAAGTACAAGCCTACCTCATAGGATAAAGTACGAACTCGATTGAAAGGATTAAATGGTGGGACAATGGAATATGGAGAAGAAAAAGAAACCATTCTTTAAGGAGGAAATATCCATTGATGTAGAAGTACAAGCCTACCTCATAGGATAAAGTACTAACTCAATTGAAAGGATCAAATGGTGGGACAATGGAATATGGAGAAGAAAAAGAAACTTTTCTTTGAGGAGGAAATATCCATTGATGTAGAAGTACAAGCCTACCTCATAGGATAAAGTACGAACTCAATTGAAAGGATTAAATGGTGGGACAATGGAATATGGAGAAGAAAAAGAAACTTTTCTTTGAGGAGGAAATATCCTTTGATGTAGAAGTACAAGCCTACCTCATAGGATAAAGTACGAACTCAATTGAAAGGATCAAATGGTGGGACAATGGAATATGGAGAAGAAAAAGAAACCTTTCTTTGAGGAGGAAATATCCTTTGATGTAGAAGTACAAGCCTACCTCATAGGATAAAGTACGAACTCAATTGAAAGGATCAAATGGTGGGACAATGGAATATGGAGAAGAAAAAGAAACTTTTCTTTGAGGAGGAAATATCCATTGATGTAGAAGTACAAGCCTACCTCATAGGATAAAGTACGAACTCAATTGAAAGGATCAAATGGTGGGACAATGGAATATGGAGAAGAAAAAGAAACCTTTTCTTTGAGGAGGAAATATCCTTTGATGTAGAAGTACAAGCCTACCTCATAGGATAAAGTACGAACTCAATTGAAAGGATCAAATGGTGGGACAATGGAATATGGAGAAGAAAAAGAAACTTTTCTTTGAGGAGGAAATATCCTTTGATGTAGAAGTACAAGCCTACCTCATAGGATAAAGTACGAACTCAATTGAAAGGATCAAATGGTGGGACAATGGAATATGGAGAAGAAAAAGAAACCTTTCTTTGAGGAGGAAATATCCTTTGATGTAGAAGTACAAGCCTACCTCATAGGATAAAGTACGAACTCAATTGAAAGGATCAAATGGTGGGACATGATGGAATATGGAGAAGAAAAAGAAACCTTTCTTTGAGGAGGAAATATCCTTTGATGTAGAAGTACAAGCCTACCTCATAGGATAAAGTACGAACTCAATTGAAAGGATCAAATGGTGGGACAATGGAATATGGAGAAGAAAAAGAAACCTTTCTTTGAGGAGGAAATATCCTTTGATGTAGAAGTACAAGCCTACCTCATAGGATAAAGTACGAACTCAATTGAAAGGATCAAATGGTGGGACAATGGAATATGGAGAAGAAAAAGAAACTTTTCTTTGAGGAGGAAATATCCATTGATGTAGAAGTACAAGCCTACCTCATAGGATAAAGTACGAACTCAATTGAAAGGATCAAATGGTGGGACAATGGAATATGGAGAAGAAAAAGAAACCTTTCTTTGAGGAGGAAATATCCTTTGATGTAGAAGTACAAGCCTACCTCATAGGATAAAGTACGAACTCAATTGAAAGGATCAAATGGTGGGACAATGGAATATGGAGAAGAAAAAGAAACTTTTCTTTGAGGAGGAAATATCCATTGATGTAGAAGTACAAGCCTACATCATAGGATAAAGTACGAACTCAATTGAAAGGATCAAATGGTGGGACATGGAATATGGAGAAGAAAAAGAAACCATTCTTTGAGGAGGAAATATCCATGATGTAGAAGTACAAGCCTACCTCATAGGATAAAGTACGAACTCAATTGAAAGGATCAAATGGTGGGACAATGGAATATGGAGAAGAAAAAGAAACTTTTCTTTGAGGAGGAAATATCCTTTGATGTAGAAGTACAAGCCTACCTCATAGGATAAAGTACGAACTCAATTGAAAGGATCAAATGGTGGGACAATGGAATATGGAGAAGAAAAAGAAACTTTTCTTTGAGGAGGAAATATCCTTTGATGTAGAAGTACAAGCCTACCTCATAGGATAAAGTACGAACTCAATTGAAAGGATTAAATGGTGGGACAATGGAATATGGAGAAGAAAAAGAAACTTTTCTTTGAGGAGGAAATATCCATTGATGTAGAAGTACAAGCCTACATCATAGGATAAAGTACGAACTCAATTGAAAGGATCAAATGGTGGGACAATGGAATATGGAGAAGAAAAAGAAACCATTCTTTAAGGAGGAAATATCCTTTGATGTAGAAGTACAAGCCTACATCATAGGATAAAGTACGAACTCAATTGAAAGGATTAAATGGTGGGACAATGGAATATGGAGAAGAAAAAGAAACCATTCTTTAAGGAGGAAATATCCATTGATGTAGAAGTACAAGCCTACCTCATAGGATAAAGTACGAACTCAATTGAAAGGATTAAATGGTGGGACAATGGAATATGGAGAAGAAAAAGAAACCATTCTTTAAGGAGGAAATATCCATTGATGTAGAAGTACAAGCCTACCTCATAGGATAAAGTACGAACTCAATTGAAAGGATTAAATGGTGGGACAATGGAATATGGAGAAGAAAAAGAAACCATTCTTTAAGGAGGAAATATCCATTGATGTAGAAGTACAAGCCTACCTCATAGGATAAAGTACGAACTCAATTGAAAGGATCAAATGGTGGGACAATGGAATATGGAGAAGAAAAAGAAACCTTTCTTTGAGGAGGAAATATCCTTTGATGTAGAAGTACAAGCCTACATCATAGGATAAAGTACGAACTCAATTGAAAGGATTAAATGGTGGGACAATGGAATATGGAGAAGAAAAAGAAACCATTCTTTAAGGAGGAAATATCCATTGATGTAGAAGTACAAGCCTACATCATAGGATAAAGTACGAACTCAATTGAAAGGATTAAATGGTGGGACAATGGAATATGGAGAAGAAAAAGAAACCATTCTTTAAGGAGGAAATATCCATTGATGTAGAAGTACAAGCCTACCTCATAGGATAAAGTACTAACTCAATTGAAAGGATTAAATGGTGGGACAATGGAATATGGAGAAGAAAAAGAAACTTTTCTTTGAGGAGGAAATATCCATTGATGTAGAAGTACAAGCCTACCTCATAGGATAAAGTACTAACTCAATTGAAAGGATTAAATGGTGGGACAATGGAATATGGAGAAGAAAAAGAAACTTTTCTTTGAGGAGGAAATATCCTTTGATGTAGAAGTACAAGCCTACCTCATAGGATAAAGCACGAACTCGATTGAAAGGATTAAATGGTGGGACAATGGAATATGGAGAAGAAAAAGAAACCATTCTTTAAGGAGGAAATATCCATTGATGTAGAAGTACAAGCCTACCTCATAGGATAAAGTACTAACTCAATTGAAAGGATTAAATGGTGGGACAATGGAATATGGAGAAGAAAAAGAAACCATTCTTTAAGGAGGAAATATCCATTGATGTAGAAGTACAAGCCTACCTCATAGGATAAAGCACGAACTCGATTGAAAGGATTAAATGGTGGGACAATGGAATATGGAGAAGAAAAAGAAACCATTCTTTAAGGAGGAAATATCCATTGATGTAGAAGTACAAGCCTACCTCATAGGATAAAGTACTAACTCAATTGAAAGGATTAAATGGTGGGACAATGGAATATGGAGAAGAAAAAGAAACCATTCTTTAAGGAGGAAATATCCATTGATGTAGAAGTACAAGCCTACCTCATAGGATAAAGTACTAACTCAATTGAAAGGATTAAATGGTGGGACAATGGAATATGGAGAAGAAAAAGAAACTTTTCTTTGAGGAGGAAATATCCTTTGATGTAGAAGTACAAGCCTACCTCATAGGATAAAGCACGAACTCGATTGAAAGGATTAAATGGTGGGACAATGGAATATGGAGAAGAAAAAGAAACCATTCTTTAAGGAGGAAATATCCATTGATGTAGAAGTACAAGCCTACCTCATAGGATAAAGTACTAACTCAATTGAAAGGATTAAATGGTGGGACAATGGAATATGGAGAAGAAAAAGAAACCATTCTTTAAGGAGGAAATATCCATTGATGTAGAAGTACAAGCCTACCTCATAGGATAAAGTACTAACTCAATTGAAAGGATCAAATGGTGGGACAATGGAATATGGAGAAGAAAAAGAAACTTTTCTTTGAGGAGGAAATATCCATTGATGTAGAAGTACAAGCCTACCTCATAGGATAAAGTACGAACTCGATTGAAAGGATTAAATGGTGGGATGATGGAATATGGAAAAGAAAAGGGAACTTTTCTTTGAGGAGGAAATATCCTTTGATGTAGAAGTACAAGCCTACCTCATAGGATAAAGTACGAACTCAATTGAAAGGATCAAATGGTGGGACAATGGAATATGGAGAAGAAAAAGAATCCTTTCTTTGAGGAGGAAATATCCTTTGATGTAGAAGTACAAGCCTACCTCATAGGATAAAGTACGAACTCAATTGAAAGGATCAAATGGTGGGACAATGGAATATGGAGAAGAAAAAGAAACTTTTCTTTGAGGAGGAAATATCCTTTGATGTAGAAGTACAAGCCTACCTCATAGGATAAAGTACGAACTCAATTGAAAGGATTAAATGGTGGGACAATGGAATATGGAGAAGAAAAAGAAACTTTTCTTTGAGGAGGAAATATCCATTGATGTAGAAGTACAAGCCTACATCATAGGATAAAGTACGAACTCAATTGAAAGGATCAAATGGTGGGATGATGGAATATGGAGAAGAAAAAGAAACCATTCTTTAAGGAGGAAATATCCAATGATGTAGAAGTACAAGCCTACCTCATAGGATAAAGTACGAACTCAATTGAAAGGATCAAATGGTGGGATGATGGAATATGGAGAAGAAAAAGAAACTTTTCTTTGAGGAGGAAATATCCTTTGATGTAGAAGTACAAGCCTACCTCATAGGATAAAGTACGAACTCAATTGAAAGGATCAAATGGTGGGACAATGGAATATGGAGAAGAAAAAGAAACTTTTCTTTGAGGAGGAAATATCCTTTGATGTAGAAGTAAAGCCTACCTCATAGGATAAAGTACGAACTCAATTGAAAGGATTAAATGGTGGGACAATGGAATATGGAGAAGAAAAAGAAACTTTTCTTTGAGGAGGAAACATCCATTGATGTAGAAGTAC
>NC_090738.1:45486305-45493805 GCF_036898095.1 Palaemon carinicauda
GTGAATGAAGGATGCAAAGTGTTGGGGGCAGTGAAGGGAGTGTTAAAGAATAGAGGGTTGGGCATGAAGGTAAAGTGAGTTTCTCTCACTTTCACTCTGTCATATGCCATTTTCAACCTTTCTTGATATTCACTTTTTACCTCAGGTTTTATTAACTCTTCAACCCTCACTAGCTCCCTTTTACATCCCCCACTCTTTTGCTGCAACTAGTTTTCCTCCCACCAAAATTGATCAGACATACCGTTAGCCATACCCCTAAACACGTGCATGTCTTTCCATCTTCCAAACATTCTTCTAGTTATCAATGCATAATCCATTAAAGCCCTTTCTACCACTTCCATTTGCCCCTCTTACCCATGAATACTTGCTTTTATCTTTCTTTTTGAAAAAGCTAGAACTTATCACCATATCTTGCTCAACACAAAATATCTACCAGTCTCTCACTACTATCATTTCCCCCTGGTACGCCATACTTCCCAATGACACCTACCTCTCCACTAGCCACTCTAGCATTCAAAGTTACCCATGACAACTACATAATTCCTTCTACACACCCAATTAATTCATTCCACTCTTCTCCACTTTTCTCACAACCTGGCCCATATGCACTAAAAAAAACCCATCATTCCCTAACCAACCTAACCCTTACCCACATTAACCTACATGATATCTCCTTCCATTCCACTACTTTACCTGCCATCCATTCACTCAGCAATAAAGCCACACCCTCTCTTGCTCTTCCCCTTTCAATCCCAGACACTCGACCGGTCACTTCACCCTTCTCTTCTATGGTGGAAAAACCCAAATCTGAATTGTTGCTAATATCATTCCAAAATACAGAATCTACAAAGTTGGAACCAAACGAGACTTCTTCAAATTGACCAGGATCCCCAACAGTTCAAATAACATGAGCAACCATACTTGCTGAACCTGAATCCTTTCTAACAAATTACACAAAGATACCCAATAGTTTTTTAAACCATTTTGAAATGAGGGTAACCCTCCTGGTTAACACATGAGGGGCCCATCCTGAGACCAAGACATAGGCATATGAATTGGTAAAATTTTGACCTGTTGATGAAATGAAGGTATTTCCTTGAATTTAAATGAATCAGAATGTGAAAATATACATCTGTGAAGTCTATTGAAAACATTCAATCTTTTTTCTTTATCACCCCCAGGACTGTCAAAGATGTTTCCTACGCCTATTGAAACGCAAAGGGTATTGGTTAGATTTTGTCAGTCGTCATTCATCATCTCCTACTTCACGATTCTACTTTGTCTTTATTTAGAGGTAAATTATTTTTTAAAAAATGGTTGTAAGCATTTCATCTGTAAATTGTTGCCTTTCCCCAGTAAGACAATCAGCATATTTTGAAGAATCTGTGGACATTACAGGTAGTGTCCCTAATTTACTATGTGGGATCTGAATTTCATTTCATCCTCTGTCCAAAAATGTAGCGTTACTTCTAGTTAAAGGGTTGGGCACCAAAGCTCCCCAAGAATTGGATCCAAATTTTATAAAAGCCTATAAGGTTAAGGTTCTAGATATTTGGAGTAAAATTACATCTCCTAATTTTTGCAAAAATGTTTCTTTGGGAGGAATTTTAACGCTAATTCAATATCATACCAGCTTGGTGTTCGGTAGACATTATCTTGAAGAATCTTGGATTTAATATTAAGATTATTGGGCTCTAAATCCTACAGTTGCTGCTGGTATTGTGTGTTTTTATTTTTTTATTCAATAAAGTACAGTATGGTTTTTCTTTTACGATATTTGAAAATTTGTTAGAAAAACAATCTGGAGTTTAATATTTCCAAATGTATTTTGAGATCGCAGCCTTTAAAACTAGACCAATTCAGTAGAATTTTCATTAATATATGCAAATCAATTTTCTCATTACTCTATTTCTTTCCTTCACTGGCATCCCACCTACTTTAGAGTGTAGGAGTCAGCAATATAAACATCAGGGGAGGTTCATATAAATAAATGGAATTTTGATCATTTTTTTCTTATTTCTATACTCACCCGATGTTCATATACTGTACATGCACAATTGCCTCCCCACTAACACTTGATGTCAAGGAATAGGGAATACTTTAGGCTTCAAAACTAAAGATGCTATCAATGGTGCTACTTACCATTATCCGCTATATGTGTTCATTACTTTGCTAGGGGCATGAATCTTTTGAAAGGAAAAAAACAGGAGAATCTCAAATAAATTTTGTGGTCCCATTGTGCTTATGGAAAAGCAGTAATATGAACATCAGGTCCGTATAGAAATAAAAAATTATTCAAATTCCCATCTTGACAAGTATTCCTTTTTGTTAAACTACTATATAGAAAACCAGTTAATATATGGACAAATTTCCAATTATCATTCACAATTCACTATAATTTCTAAAATTTTTAATAAACTGTAATATAATGTAATTAACTTTAAACTAATGTTTATGATTTTGTAAATAAATGTACTGTACACAGACCACTTCTACAAAAATACCACCATGTTGGAGAAGCACAGTAATAACAAACTGAGTGAACTAAAGAGAGACATGTGTTATCAGGATGGTAAAACTTTAAGAATCTAGTTTCTGGTGAAGATCATAGTTTTCCTGGTTTTCAGTAATGATTATCTTAAAAGTATTCATATTATACTGTGTTATATGTAATTTGAGAATTGAATAAGTAGTTGATTAAAGGAACAGCAATACCAGACAAGTAATCACCACCCAATCAGTCAACAAACCAATTTTCAAAAGAACTGAGCCCTGAACTAGTTGTCCAAAAATATATGAAAAATAGTCTTACATTGTTTCCTATTGTAACATGGGATTTTTCTTCTTGAAGCGTAGTTTGTTAGAACGCCAAGATCTCGATGATCATACGTAATATGCAATGACCTAAATTCACTCTTCATGTTCACCCGGTCACCTACAAACTGGAAAGATAAATTTTTTTTTTTCTTAAAGTATAATAGGGCTACAGTTAATACCAACATTAGGTCCAAGAATTGCAAGTGACATGCTACAATGATGAAATTAATTTTTAGCCTACTTTTAAATAGATAAAATAGATGAAATGAAATACTTGAGGAAAAAATGAATTTAAAGTACATACAGTGAACCCTCGCTACTTCGCGGTTCGACCATCGCGGATTCACCACTTCGCGGATTTTTTCCATAACCCATATATATACAGTAATATATATATATATATGTATGCATGTATTTATGTATATATGTAGGTATGTATATGTGTATACATATAAATATATATATATATATACACACACACACACACACATATATATATATATATATATATATATATATATATATATATATATATATATATATATATATCTAAAGTAGGAAGATGTGATGTAGTTCTAAGGGAAAAGTATGGGAAATATGTCTGGGTAATAAGCAAAGCTCTACCTCCAGTTTGTTTCTACATTATGATCAGAGATAAATGTAAACAAAACATTGGTTGCCATTTTCTATCGTGCTTTTTAGCATGTTTAGGAAATGCATGATATAAAATCACCTTTAATATTTGTGCCTGTTTTAGTTTAGGGTACTGTAGTACATGCATTAAGTGTTCTGTACATTAAAGGGTAGTTTGTTAACAGTACTACGTACAAGGAAGGTTTTAAAAGTCTGAATATACATGTTGAATAAATAGGTAAATATGGTGTCACTACTTCGCGGATTTTCACCTATCGCGGCCGCGACTGGAACCTATCTACCGCGATAAACGAGGGTTCACTGTACTTGTATTTGTTTATGCAGGTCTGTTCTAACTTGTTCAGGTATGTTAACACATCACAGAGGCAAAAGTAGTGCGAAGATTACCTTATGAAACTTAGATATATCCTTTCCACTAGACCTACAACCAAAAAATAAATATAAATTACAAGGTAGCAATAGTGTTCCAAAATAAGAAAATAACTTACCTGAGACTGTAAATTGAATCGATCGAGAGAAACGGAAGAATCATATGTACATTGAAGTTTTATCATATCTATTTGTAGTTCTGTACTTAAATCTGGTAAAAGGGCAGGGAAGTTTTCTGAAAAATATACAAAATATAAAAAAGATTTTCCCATCTTAGTAAATATTTCTTTTAAAGTTTATTAATACAGTAGGTTCTCGGCTTACAAAGGAAATCCGTATCTATTCCATGGAGTAAGTAACATTTTGACCAAGTCAGTACACACCTAAACACAGTAACATATCTATGCACCAAAGTCACCCCTATTTGCTAATGCAGTACTATAGTCATAATTTGTGCAATAAAAACATTTTATGACAAGGATACATACCTAAGAATAAAAAATAACACAAGGGCCATAAATATACTGTAGAATGATATGAAACAAAAAATATAGCTCCATCCTTACACTCTAGTGGTTGGCTTACACACTGGAACAGGTGTGGAGACAAATTTAATAAGAGGAGGAAATTGGAAAAAAAAAAAAAAAAAAAAAAAAAAACAGAAAATCAGCAGAAGGTGCTGGAGATACTGGGAAGGTGAGTCAGAAATGACACCCCAGGGTGTTGACAAGCATCTGAGGTGGAGGGTATAAAATTTGTTATCTCTCTTTAGCTTTTTAAAGAGGCCTTCCAGTCTAGTCTACAAATTTACACTCATCTTCTCCATGATCTGCTTGCAACACACCACCAAATTCATGAATCCTCCACAGATTTCACTGTACCTCTCAGTCTTCTTCTTTCCCACTGTTATCTCAACATTAAGAGGTCGGTTGCCTGATGTACCCTCTCCAATGCCTTCGATCAAAGGCATCCTCTTCCACCAAACCTCTTCTCTCCATATCATCCTTCACCTTTATCTTGCCATCTAATTATCTGTCTCCCTTTTGATCTTCTTCCCCTACCAGATTCCTCCCAAGACCTTATCACTCCCTTCCCACCATCGATCCTCAACACGTGCCCACACTATCTCAGTCCTCACACTCTTATCATCTATGTAATATTTACTACGCCTATCATTCTTCTTATTTCATCATTTTTCCCGTTTTTAGGCAGTGATATTCCCATAATCCACCTAAACATTCTCATCTCTGTTCTTTCAAGTTTTGCTTCCTCTTTTCGTCTAAAGCCAAGTTTCCGATCCATACATTAACACTGGTCTTAATACTGTGCTATAGATCTTGATTTTATAGCTTGATTGGCATTTTCTCATCACATACTACTCCTGCTACCTCCCTCCACTTCTCGCAAGCTGCTTTTATCCTATTCATAACTTCAGCCTCACATCCTCCCTCCTGACTTCTGGTAGATCCCAAGTATCTAAATTGTTCTACCTGTTTTATAACTGAGCCTCTACTTTCATGTGTGGCTATCCAGTCTCTGTCTTCTTTACAGCTCACCATAGCTTCAGTCTTATCCACATTTACCCTCAAGCTACCCCTTTCCAAAGTCCTTGACACTCTACAACCCTTATCTGTAATTCTCCCTCATTTTCAGCATTAATCGCCAAATCACATGCATATAGCAACTCCCACAACTCTTCATTTCTTATCTCTTCTTTTAACAGATCCAAGACCAACACAAATAAAAAAGGGACTTAATGCTGACCCCTGGTGTAATCTAACACTAACTTCAAAGGTTTCTGTTTCTCCAACAGCTGTTATTACTTTTGTCCTTCTTCTTTTGTATATCATCTCTACCATTCTAACCAACTTCTACGGGACTTTCCTCTTCCTGAAGCACCAAAACATTACTTTTCTTGGTATTCTATCGCAAGCCTTCTTAAATCTACAAGAGCACAAAAGAGCTTTTGGGTTCCCTCTAGTCTCTTTCCCTTTAATTGCCTTACTATAAAGATGGCATCCACACTCCCTCTCCCCTCATGAATCCATATTACTGTTTCCGAATCTTTACAATCGCTCTCAATCCCTCATCTAGTACCCTCTCAAAAACTTTCAAATCATGGTCTGTTAGTTTAATTTCCCCTGAAGTTACCACATTCCATGATGTCACCTTTCTGCTTAAATACTGTACCTCTTAGTGCTGGGGTCCTAAACATTAAACTTTGCCTACTCTTAATACATCAGTACCAAGTTTTTTGCTATATTCTTGGTTGTAAATCTCTTGGGCTCTGGAGTAGGTATGACTTCCTACTCTTCAATTATCTGGTTCCCAATTTGAACAAGGTCCTAAGCAGATAATTACAATTCATGAAATGCCAGTAGCTCTGACACCATCAGCATTCCCTCCAAATCAAGTTGTTTATAAATTTCAACAATCTTCTCGGCAAGTCAATTGTCTCCTCAAAACCATGGAAATCTTTACAAACTGGGGCAAAGATTGAACACGCATCATTCAAGCTTGTCTGCTTCACTTCAGCCCAAACATTTGAAATATTCTTTACAGCTGAAAGAATGTTGTAGGATTTCCTAAAGTCCTTCAGAGACAATTCCTGATTGTTCAATGAAACTTCTAAGGCCATACTAAATATTCTTCAACCGTAGTAAGCCTTAAAAGAAGAAATGACACCTTTGTCAAAAAGCTGCAAAAGAGCAGTAATATTGGGTGGAAGTTAACCATCTTAATATCTACATTAAAGTCCTGGAAGTGGGCAGGGTACCAAGGCCATTCTCCAGCATTAACAACACTTTAAAGGGCAAAGCCTTGGAAGCACAGTATTGTTCCACTTCTGGCACAAAAAAGGGAATAAACTATTCCTAGAAGACATTGAGTGTCACACAAGCCTTCTTGTTGGTTCTCCAGATGATAGGTAGTTTGACTCTTCCAAATGGCCTTGAGTACCTTTGGATTTTAATCCTGATATACCAGTAAGGCCTCAGCTTGTAGTACCCAGCAGCATTATTTCTAAAAAGCTAAGTAAGAGTCTCATTGCCAGATTTAACAAATATAAACCTGCATTATCCACATTAAAAATCTGTTCAGTAAGTTGACCAACTTCATTAATTATTTCAGCCACCACAACAGGATACACACTTTCTGCTTTCTCATCACCACTAGCAGCTTTACCTTGAACTTTAATGCTAAGATAATTTGAAAACTCATTAAACTGCATTAACATACTTCTACTGGTCACTAACTCTTAACATTCACTCCCTTCCTCCTTTTCTTTATTTAATGTGTCAAATAATTTTTTTGCTTCTCTCTGAATTACCATAAGGCTCACTGGGATATGTCATTGACTCTGCTCTTCCATCCAAAGAACTAACAACTTCATCTCAATAATAACATAACTACATAAATTTGTAACCACTCAATTTCATAGGAGCAGATCCCTTCACAAGATCGAGAGTGCTATCTTTATCTTTGATAATCATTGTGACAGTCAAATGGCTTACTTTGTATAAGCGACCAATATTTCTCAGCATTTCTCCCTATTCAGCATATTTCACAATCTCTATGACAATAGCTTTCCTTTTCTCTGATTAAATGCTGTCATCGTCTGCTTTATGGTTGGGAGCCATGACGAAGAGCAAAAATATATGG
>NC_090738.1:45498805-45526305 GCF_036898095.1 Palaemon carinicauda
TGAGGGCGCGGTGAGTTCTTTCGACCATGCCGTTTGCCGCGGGGTTGTATGCCGTGGTGGTGTGGAGCGTTGTCCCCATCAGGTTCGCCAAAGCGAGCCATATTTCTGAGAGGAAAGCGGGGCCTCTGTCTGTCGTGATGTCGTCAGGAACGCCAAACCTGCTCACCCAGCTTGACAGGAGGGCTTCGGCGCATGCTTGAGTCGTAGCTTCGGTCATCGGCGATGCCTCCAACCACCTTGTGGAGCGATCGATGATCGTAAGCAGATAGCGAGCAGATCCAGAGGGGGGCAATGGTCCCACGACGTCGATGTGTATGTGACCGAAACGTCTTTTTGGCTGGGGGAAATCGCCTACCCCCGATTCGGTGTGACGGCTGACTTTGCTTGACTGGCAGTTGATGCATGACTTCACCCATTCCCGGGCGTCCTTTTTTATCCCTGGCCAGACGAACTTCTCAGACAGAAGGCGAGCGGTGGTGCGTCCTGAGGGGTGTGAAAGTCCATGGATGATATCGAATATTTTCCTTCTGCAGGAGGCTGGTATCCAGGGACGTGGGCGGCCGGTGCTGGTGTCGCAAAGAATAGTTACTCCTGCTGGTCCGAGGGGAATCACACTTATCTTGAGCGCGGATGGCCCCGTCAGGTGATCCTGTGCTTCTCGGTCGGTGCGTTGTTCGGTTGCGAGATTGGCGTAGTCGATTCTCAGGTGGATTGCGTCAATTTCAATCCTTGAAAGGGCGTCCGCGACTGGATTTTTCTTTCCTGGGACGTAACGTATGGTGCACCCGAATTCGGCGATTGTTGCGAGATGACGTTGTTGTCGGGAGGACCATGCGTCAGTCAATTTCGTAAAAGCATGTACGAGGGGTTGATGGTCCGTCGCGATTGTGAAGGGAGTGCCCTCCAAGATGTGCCTGAAGTGGCGGACGGCGAGGTAGACGGCGAGGAGTTCCCTATCGAAGGTGCTGTATCTTGTTTCGGCAGGTTTCAATTTCTTGCTGAAGAATGCCAGCGGTCGAGGAGAACCATCGACGAGTTGCTCCAGCACAGCCCCACAGGCGACGTTGCTGGCGTCGGTCGTTAGTCGCAGGGGCGCGTTGTCGTCGAAATGAGCCAGGGTGGTGGCATTCGCGAGGGCATCCTTCGTCCGGGCGAATGCCTGTTGCTGGGGCAAACTCCAATCGAGTTTTTTCGCTTTTCCTTTCAGGACGTTGTCGAGGGGTGACAGGGTTTGTGCGATGTTGGGGATGAAGCGCCTATAGTAATTGACCATCCCCAGGAACTCCTGAAGTTGGCGGATGGTCGTAGGTATCGGGAACTTTCTGATGGCGTCGACCTTGGTTGTCAGGGGTTTTACCCCGCACGAGGATACGCGGTGACCAAGGAAATCCACTCCTTCCGCACCGAACGTGCATTTGTCAAAACGTACGACCAGGCCGTTCTCCTGTAGGCGTTTGAGGACGGTGCGGACGTGCCTCCGGTGTTCCTCCTTGGTTTTCGAGAATATCAGGATGACGTCGACGTAGCAGACGCAGAAAGGTAGGTCACCCAGAATGCTATCCATTAGTCGTTGGAAGGTCGCCCCGGCGTTGCGTAGACCGAAGGTTGAGTATGCGAAGGTGTAGGATCCAAACGGCGTTACAATGGCAGTTTTCGGGATGTCTTCCGGATATATGGGGACCTGGAAGTAAGACTTGAGGAGGTCCATCTTGGTAAAATACTTCGCGCCGTGCAACGCGTTCGTTAGGTTGGACAGCGGGTAGTGATCGGGCGTTGTAATGAGGTTGAGGTGCCTGTAGTCGCCGCAAGGTCTCCAGGACCCGTCCGGCTTTTTTACCATGTGTAGGGGCGATGCCCAGGGGCTCGATGCTTTCTTACAGATACCCATGCGTTCCATGTCCTCAAAGGCGCGTTTGGCATCCTTCAGTTTCTGGGGCGGTAGGCGGCGGAATTTGGCGTGAGTAGGAGGTCCTGTCGTTGCGATGTGGTGGTAGATCCCGTGCTTGGACGGGGAACCTGGTGAGTGTCGGAGCTCGGGCTTGAAAACCTCAGGAAATTCTTGTAGGAGGTCAGCGTAGGGGTGCGTCGTTACGGCGGATACGGACATTGTTGCAGGGCCGTGTTCTAGGGCGCGGGACTGGCAGGTTCCCGTGTCGATGAGACGTTTGTTAGCGACATCGACGAGGAGTCCGTGGTGGGCGAGGAAATCCGCACCGAGGAGGGGGCGATTGACGTCAGCGATGGCGAAGGGCCAAGAATACGAACGGCCCATGATAGATATCTTGAGGGTCCTAATCCCATAGCACCGTATGGGAGATCCGTTGGCGGCGATGAGTGAGGGAGCGTTTTTGTCGGGACCACGGTCTAGGTCGGACTTGGAAGGTGGGAACGTTGACTGCATTGCGCCGGTGTCTACCATGAGTCTACGGTTGGAAATGGTATCGAGGATATAGAAACCATTCTTGTTTTGGTTACCTGCGGCTGCGATGGTGGCAGGTGGATGCTTCTGGCGTCGTCTTCTAGGGGAAACTGCATGGTGCTCTACATTTCTTGGCGTCGCTGCCGAACTGTTGGTGGTAGAAGCACCATGCTGGGTTAGTCCTAGGGTTCGGTCGTGTTGGTTGCGGCGGTTTCTTTCTTGATAGAACGTTGATCTCGTCGTCCTCAGGGGCCGTTGCCGAGGAGTCTATGGAAGAGCAGCTGCTGAAGGAGGAGAACGAAGGCGGTGTTGTCGATGATGCTCCGAGGCGAGATGCTTTGGAGGCCTCGTGGAGCTTCTGAGCCTTCGACAGGAGTTCGTTCATCGGGAGCGTGTCGGCATCTGTCAATCGGGCCCTTACGTCCTGTGGTAGGCGTCGAAGAAAGATCTCGCGAGATAAGCTAATCTCACGTCGTCGGCCGTTGCTGTCTGTTTCGGGGAGCAAGAGCAGGCTGGTTAACTCGTCCCACGCCTCGACAGGAGAGGTGTCACCCATGGGCTTGCCGGCGAGGTCCAGGACTTTCTGTGCCCTTGCTGAGACGGAGAGGGAGTAGATACCGATGAGTTTCGTTCTCAGGTCGTCGTATGAAACTTGGCCAGCCTGGGCGTCGAGCCATGGGGAAATCTTGTCGAATACCTCTTCAGGTATGGAGGTGAGAACGATGTCAGCCTTGGCGCAGGAGTCGCTGAGTCTAGCGACACGGAAGAGTACGTCTGCTCTCAGGAACCAGGAAGCGGTGTTGTGTTGAGAAAAGGGCGGCAGTTTGACTTTGGGCGTGGAGGTGAGGCCGTTGGGTGCGATGGGTGTGTTGCTTCCTGCATCGTGGCCAGACGACGAGTCGGCGAAGAGATGAAAAGTTGATATGTTGGTTAAGCTCATCCTACTGCCTTACATGCACTGAAGTGTGGGAGAACCAAAGGCAGGCTCATGCCTAAGGTAACGGAGTATAGAGAAGGTAGCACGGCCGTAATAAGTCCATTAATGGCAAAGCCAAAACCGCTGATGCTACTTTCAACTCCGGGGTCACCAGTTGTAAGGACAGTGAGACAAGCGTCACCAAGATCAACTGATACTTTATTCAAATGTGCATGGGAGTATATTACAAGATGTGGACGGAAAGGTAGGATAGCGCTGGCGCCAAATCAGAATGAATTGCCCGCCAAAATATATGTGTTTTCTTACACTTACAAATACAGTATACGAATTATGAGTTAACAGAAACATGTAATGAAATGATACATATGTCAAAATGTAGCTCTGATAGAGCGGAATACATATACGTGGGAAACCACGGTGTGGCGAAAGGAGAATTCAAATAAATGAGCAGTTTGTTGATTTTCTGGACGACGAAGGGAGCGGTGTCCTTACAGTATATTTAGTGTGAAGTTTTTGATTAGTTGTAAGTGTGATTATTTTGATTGTGATTGTGATTTTTTTTGGTTTATGTTGAGCGTTTTAGTTTGTTAAGGAAATGTAGTTTTAAGGTTATGTTTTGTTTTTGTTGCCCTTCAGTCTAAGAGTCCAGTTTATGATAACGTAAGGGGAAAGTTTGTGTTGTTGAAACAATTGTCAGTAGGTGTGATTCAGGGTGTGGGGCTTGTTCTTGCAACATCCCGCCACAAAAACCTATGATAACTCCTTAATAAATTACTACACATAATTACACATGACAATAATGCACTCTAAATTAGATAATAGACATGTAAAAAAGAATACCGTATTTTCCGTGTGATAAGACACACTTTTTTCCACGAAAATTGACCCCCAAAACCACCCTGCGTCTTAACACTTGAGAAAAAGTTGTATAAGGGAGTTTGACACCCTTCAAACATCCAACTACTGACATACAAGTACTCAAACTGACGAGAGATATAATATAACCCTAAAATTATCATTCCTGTGTAATAAATTCATCTATTTTTATATTGCACTTCCTTTCATGAAGTACAGTAGCAATTTTTTTCTTTTTTTATTTTTCTTTTGTAATCAGCTGATGACTCACTAACCCCCTTCTACAAGCAAACATGCCAGTTAATGGTCTTGGAGCAGACGACGCTATGACATAGTTGTTTATGAAGTATATAAAATATCAACAAAATATGAGAAAATAGATATTATCTATTTTCTCATATTTGGTTGATATTTTGTAATAAAGCAATATATTGATAATGACTTTGTTGCCTGAGTTACGAAATAATACAAACAGACGTTTGCTGAATACGACCTTGGGAAAAACTTAGTTTGTTCATTGCAGTATTATCAATTTGCAGAAAAGTAACTAGACCTAGAATCACATAAACAGTAGCAAAATTATTCCACCTAAAAGAATGTCTAGATTTCTTTAATCCATAATTACATTTTGTGTGTGAAAATTTCTAGGCTATATGAGGAATTTTGGAAATAGTACTAGAATTTTACCTCATTAAAAAAATTTTATGCACCTTTGGTAACGCTGCTTTCATGTAAACAACACTTGAAACACCAAACACTCTGACTTAATGTGTAGTTGTGGTGGAAACTAAGACTGCTTTAGTGGTTTCTTATATGAATATGTAATAAAATTGGGATAATTGGCATATAGCTAATTAATATTAACTTAAATATTTCAGAATTCACCGAAAATAAAAAAAATTACTGTGCGAGACAATAATCACGCTAGAGTTGCTGACTAGGGATTTGTGCTAAGAAATTTTTACAATCTTAATTTTTTTTCTAAAACTGCCTTGCTAATTTGAGGGTGCGTCTTACCACTTGTAGCGTTTTATGACACGGGAAATACGGTAATTATAAAGCAATAATAAATAAGAAACGGGTTTTTAGCGTCACTTTACCTTAGAAAGTCCAGCGCCGGTGTCGGTCTTGCTATGCAGAGAGGAGACGGACGGGCGGTGAGGAGGTAGAGAGGGTGACTACAATAAACGTACACTACCGTAACTTATTCTAACTTACACTAAGTGAACTTTAACCTAACTTAGCTTATTTATCTTTTTTATTTTTATATTTTATATTTTTTTTACATTTTCTTTTTTTCTTTTTGATGATTAATTTTAATCACTTTCACTCTACACTAAAAATTGATTGAATTTTTTTCTCTCCAATCTTTGCCGTTTTCTTTGTTTCACTTTCTTTCACTTCACTCTTTGCCGTTTTCTTTGAACCACTTCCTTCCTCTTCATCACGAGTTCGCTTCGTAGTTTTTTTAAAGAAGCTATTGATAGAAAGTTGCTTGGTACAGCTTTTCAGAATGTTTCGAAAATAAGTTAGGGAAACATCATCAAACTGCACAACTACACGACAAACCTGCAATTTTTTTGGATGGTATTTGTCGATGAAGTCGACCACGTCTTGATATTTTCCTAACACCTCTTTTATTTGCGCCGAACCTAACACATGTTCTACCTCCTCGATCCCTTCCTTGTCATCACTCATGTGCTCAGACATAGCATGGAGTTCCATGAGCTCCCCTGTAGTAAGTTCGTCGTGATGTTCTTTTGCAAGTTCACTCACGCGGACGTGGGCCACGCTCATGCTTTTCAATAATTCCTTGCTTTACTTCTAAAGAAAGCAATTCCTTATTCCCTTTCTTACCACTACCACTTGCAAAACTAAGCCTTTTAGGACCCATGATTTACGTAAAATAACGTAAAAGGATGAACGTAAAAAATCACGATTAAAACACAGTTAATAGCAGAATGCACAGGGCACAACCACACGAAGCCGACGAGAACAGAGGAATATCCCAAGCCACGCTAATTGAGGGTCCCTCCGAGATAAAAATGCTGCCTTCTATCGGCGGAAATAAAAAATACATCCGGCGCTATGAGTACCATCTACGTGTACGGGTATTGTTTACTTCGGTTGTCGAAAAAGTATTCGGGTGTAGAGTAGGAACGTGTTCGAATTGTACTTCGCGTGTCTAAAAATTCGGATACAACCGGTACGATGAAAATTGTTTACTTTGTGTGTTGAAATAAACTTTGGGTGTAGAGTCGAAAAATTGCTCGAATTTTACTTCAGGTGTTGGAAAATTCGGATGTAGATACGTTCGTGTGTAGAGGTTCCACTGTATGTATGTGTGTGTATATATATATATATATATATATATATATATATATATATATATATATATATATATATATATATATATATATATATATATATGTGTGTGTGTGTGTGTGTGTGTGTGTGTGAGTAAAAGTCACAGGGAAAAAGCATTCGGGTGTAGAGTAGGAACGTGTTCGAATTGTACTTCACGTGTCTAAAAATTCGGATACAACCGGTACGATGAAAATTGCTTACTTTGTGTGTCGAAATAAAATTCGGGTGTAGGGTCGAAAAATTGCTAGAATTCTACTTCAGGTGTTGGAAAATTCGGATGAAGATACGTTCGTGTGTAGAGATTCCACTGTATGTATACATATATATACATATATATATATATATATATATATATATATATATATATATATGTGTGTGTGTGTGTGTGTGTGTGAGAGTAAAAATCACAGGGAAACATGATGCTCAGATGCAAAAGAAACACAGGGAAAATTAAAATATGAAATATAAGATTAAGTCCTGACTAGTTTCATTATACTTCTTCAGAGGACCGATTTATTAAACGAGGTTTCTTTACATCTTATATCTACAGTAAACGTACGAACATACATATAGAGACTTATAGAACAATGACGCTCCCATACCAGCTACCTGCGCTGTTATCAGGTGTTTCCTGGGCCCAGATCAAACTTCATTAGACACCTGCCAGAAAGGGTAATTTCTGGTGACCGGTAAATTCTCATTTTGACTTTCAATATAATTTCTTTATATCAATAATGGTAGCCTTATCCAAATAAATATATAAGCCAAATTATATGTACAGTATATACAACATATCTATATACATAAATATATACATAGACATACATACATATACAGATACTGTACAGGCATTCATATACAGACACATGCATAAATATATACATACACATACATGTGTACACATACAGGTATACATGTTTGATGTTTCTTTCCAATAAGTTATTTGAATGAACCAATTTCTTTGCACATGACCAATTAATAGTTATATTTCTATCTCTAACGTGGGCAAAGAATGCATTATTATCTTGAGCATATCTGACACTTTTCTTATGTTATTCAATTCTCTTTTCTAGGGCTTTACCAGTTTGACCAATTAGAATTTTTCACATGAATAGCATGAAATACGATATACACATTCCTTGGTAATGTCAGGAGAATTCTTTATTAAGGCTGTTTTTATTGTATTGCTACTCTTAAATGCTACATTTACATTGATTTTTTGCAAAAGTTGGGGAATTTCTTTAAAAGAATTATCATAAGGCAGTACAAGTAAATTTTGTGTATTGTAGCTCTACCTGTTATCATTACCAAAAAAGGTCTTTTTTGCTGTTCTTTGTGCATCATCTAACACAATTTCAGGGTACTTCAGTTTCTTACCTATTGCTCTAATCTCCTTTATTTCATCATCAATATATTCAGGGCTGCAGACCCTAAATGATCTTAAAAACATAGAAGTAAATACAGATTTTTTTTTAACTTTGTTGCTTTGATTTGAGTAGTAATGGACATACAGTATGCAGAGATATATGGGTAGAGGATGGATAGGCTGTTTTTACTGTTGGAGCCCTTGGGCTTATAGCATTCTGCTTTTTTAACTAGGGTTGTAGCTTGGCAAGTATTAATGATAATAATAATAATAATAATAATAATAATAATAATAATAATAATAATAATAAAAATAATAATAATAAAAATAATAAACAAGGTAAACCTGTATTCTTCTAAATATCAAACACCCATTATTGATACATAGCAACTATAAAATAGAGTATAATAAAAATGAATAACTAAACAGTACCATATACTACACACACACACAAATAAATAAACAGCTTATTCACTCCTAGATAGGTTTGTTATCTAGTTGGTTTAGGAAGAACCCTTTTTCTTTTATCATGGTCAAGCTTTGGACTTCTTGAAGAAATAGCATTGAATTTTAGGTAAATGCTGTTGAAATAATAAAGCTTTATAAAGTGTCTCAAGACTTGAAATATTCAACAACTTAATGTTCTTACCTAAAGCACCTTCTCTCGTTAAATGAGTTTGCATATCAATCCCAGCTAGTGATCCTTGAAGAGCTATTTGCCCAAGGTTATTTACAAGTTTTACTCCTATATTTTCAATTTTCAGTTGAGTTTTCTGTTGAGATAAAATGAATGTTATATTAAGTTCAATTTAGAATAATATAATTTTTTCAAAGCTTAATAAATTGAAATTCATCAAACTTTTACATGTTTTCGTAATACAGATCAATATTTCCACGAAAACAGTAAATGAAAAGGATAAGACATCTACCAAAATTTATAAAGTACTTGAAAAGAATTCTCAAACACAAAAGGAACACAATTAAACCACTTCATGTTGAAATTAGAGGTGGAAATAAAGGTTATCTACCGTAAACCAATGACCACCATTGAACACTTTATAACATCTTGAACAATTCCCATCATATGTAGGCTACTATTATCACCCTTATCAACATGGAAATGTCTATATGAGGATTTTTCTTTATGAAATTATTTATCTCCATTTTCTTCGGCCCTTTATTCTCTATGCCTGAAATCCAATAGGGTTCTTCATCTACCCACTTTCCCATGATTTCCTGTTTGGCACCCCATCTCATCACATGTCTAAACCATCTTAATCTTTGAATTATCAGTCCTTTACTACATTCTCTAGAAATCACATTTCTTTTTCAATATCTCCATATACCATATTGCCAACGGGAAAAGCATAACAGTCACAGTTTACAAGAGTGATAAATGACTGATAAGGCCATGAAAAAAAACAGGCCAAGCCTAGAAACAAACATTTCACTGTAGTGATTTCTATAGATTACCAGAAAACAGTCCATTCCTGTGAAACAGAAAACAAACAAATATGGAGTCCTAAGTGTAGTGATTGTCCAAAGACTAATAAATTCACGAGAGCGAGTGTAAAATTTGCTATGTTACACAAGATACATTATGTGCCATTGAAAAACATTACAAAACACTTCAGTAAACCTTAACTTGTCCAAGTGCTGTATGATCCAAGGACATTGCTGGAATTTGTTAGAAATTGGTCATGAAGGAAACGACTGAACCTAATATGAATACATTAAGAAATTTTAGTGTTGTCCAGTAGCAGTGAGAGAAAACCACTGAATGATCTTTCTGATAAGAAGGGGAGTAGAAATGTACTGTATTGCAAATGGAAATATATTAATTAACTGGAAATATCAGAAGTAAGACTTTTTTTATGTGCTATATTTAAATTTAGTACAATAGTAGATTTTCACTGTGGAAACAATGAGCCATATAGAGTTTTTATAAGGTAACTGACAATCCATTAATCTTTCCGTGGTAATTTATAACTTCTGCATTTTGACACTTTATACATTAATGTTTTGAACAATATTGTACTGTATTATCAATATACAAACTAAAGTCAAGACCAAATATCCAAACTTCATGACCAGAGTCTGTGTTTTCTGTTCAACATTGGAAATCGAAGGAAGTGTATCACATGAACCAAAGCCTTTGATAATACATGTTGCAAATTATGTTTATTAAATAAATATTTTTTCTAAAAGATCAAATTTATTTTTACCAGCAAGATGACTGTTTCCTTGCAGCTTAGCCCATTATAGTCTTTCTTTTTATTTACTAAATTAATTTTATCAGATTTGAGCTTTTCAGAATTTATTTTTGGAGTAACTCTGTAAAGAGTACCGCTAGATTGGAGTCAGCATACTGACTGATAATGTCATAGGGAAGTTCTAAGATTATCACCGAGTCCCCTTGCCCAGAATGAAATCAAGGGGGTATGCCAAGAACCTATTTCACTTTGATTTCTTTCTTTTCCCCAGACCTCTGGGGCAATCCACAGCAGTGGTGTTAATGTGTGGTCGGCATGCTGACAATAGACAGTCTGTGTGCTACGTTCAGCCACAGTCCGCAAACCACTACAATAATAAAAGGAAAGTTAAAGGAGGTTTATATCATCGAGAGTGGTGATTTAATATTAAGGTTAACATCTCAGCAAATAAGGCACAAGCTATTGCTTGGAGGGATATAAGGATACAGGCTACCATCTTGGTCTTCTGCCTTGCAAATCTTAAGTGTGTAAAAGAGTGTCTAAAAGATTGCAAGAATTATGAAGTAGAAGACTCTAAAGTAATAAAAGGATTTGAAGCTCTACGAGGTGATCTTGAATCTGAGAGGAGGTGTGTACCTTAATGAATAGTGCACTAGAACCAGTAGTCAACTGAGTTATGCTCATGTTTGAAACAGGGCAGGCTAGGACTAAAATATAACACTGAATTTAAAACTTAATGGCATTGTACTAAAGAAAATAATGATGCTAATGTCTTAGTGAGCTCAGAATTATCAAAATTAACTTGTTAGGCTGTAGCACAGTCAATGGTTACAGCGGCATTATCGCTTTCATTTCCTCTATAAGCTTCTTAGCTTAGCATTCTCAGGAATACCCCTAAACTAAGAAGTAAGCTTCTTTCAAGCTTTAAACTTTAGATCATGATCACACAAAAACAATTCTTAAGCACAAAGTGCAGCAATTTCTAACATATCTGGCAAAGGCATCTTAAAAACACTAAAATCAGTATAAAACAAATAGCAATTTATAACATATCTGGCAAAGGCATCTTAAAAACACTAAAATCAGTATAAAACAAATAGCAATTTATAACATATCTGGCAAAGGCATTTTAAAAACACTAAAATCAGTATAAAACAAATAAAATACAAGACACCTGGAGCAAAGGAGTACACGTCCTTTTGTTCAATGTCGACTTTCAGACTAAAGAAACTATCCAACATGAGCAGTATATTGTTGTTATGATACAGTACTTGTCTCATTGTTTCACTAAAGGCATTAGTATATTGGAAATAAATAAGATAGGAAAATTTCTTAATTTTAAAGAGTAAAGTTGACATTCCAAGCTTTCAGAAATGAAAGCAATATGAACATCATGTGAGATTCATAAATATAAGAAATTTAATTATAAAAATTCTGTTTATAATGGTCCTAAAACTATTAATCCATTTCTCAGTTATTATTAAGGTACCTAGAAAAAATCTACTTTTAGCCTGAATATTTGTGGATTAACAATGAAAATCAGTTTCTGGTTAGACACATTAGCTGAGAAGTCAAGATACTTTAACACTGACACTTTCATAAACTTCTTACAAACAATTTTTTTACATTAAATTACCATAAATGAAAAAAAAAACTATGTACAGAATGGTAACAAAATGATTAAAGTGTACCCTAAACATAAGAACGTAGGATATAAGAACTCTCTAAGTTCAATCTACTGATGAAGGTAGAGATCACCTAGCAGAACTGGATCAGTTGCCAATGGGCTTTATAAAAGTTAATCAAGATTCTGCAATCCTACCTGAAAGTTACACTGGTTTGTAACCCAACTGTATTCTCTAGGGCCTGTCACGGCCCTCCCCCTTTGATGAAGGGATTATCTAAATGGAAGACAGCCTGTGAATAGTGTTTTACAAACGCCCTTGTTAGATATACGACACCAACAAGGTGCTCGCGCGAGGGTTGTAACCTCTGCATTCCATGCTTTTAATTTTCTCTGGTATATTTGGAAGATTTATATCAGAAAAAGTACGAAGAAGGACTTTTTCACCGGCCGTCACAGGTCTCTCCCCAGAAATAGATTTTCCCTTCGTCAAAATCCCTTTTATAAAAGACCTTGACCATCTTTAGTGGCTAGACCCCTAAATTAGAGAACTTCTACTTTGCTCCTCATAGATTGTTGCAAAAGATAAGTAAACCTGACAAAGCTATCTTGCTTGGAGATTTCAATGCTTGTATTTGGAAGAAGTGTCTGTGGGAAGGTGCCTTAAGTTATCGTGACAGTGGCAATATGAATACTAATGGTTCAGACTCCTCTCCCTATGCATTGACCATGATCTTTTACAATAAACAAAATATTCCTGCTTCAGGACAAGTTAAAAGATTGGAGAGACCTATTTAGTAGACGAGCTACACATGAATATACTATCTACAGGAGCTCGGCACGTGGAGACCTTACAAGTGAGGATTGCTTGCGTGTGTATCTTACATACTGGAACCTTGCATGTGTAGATCTAATGCATAGAGATCAGACGCGTGAGAGACTTAGGACAAAAAGCTCTAAAATCTGTAGCCTTAACAGGTGATCCAATGTTTTCAGAAAATTGTGCATGTAAGAGTGACAGTAACCATGCACGTGAAGGACAGCATAAGTATGGAGGAGACCATGCACACAGAGACGTATAAGGCTGATGAGATGATAAAGCTCACGTAGCACTATCACCTGAAGATCGTATGCATGAAGATATTTGTGTAGGTGTAGAATCTTCACAATGGCATCTCACAAATACAGTATAAGCGTACATGAGCATGAAGATTTAGTGTAGTCTCCTAGGGTGCAGGGATAAGAAGATCTCTCTTCTCCTCAGCTTTGAGATGTCCCTGAAGTCTCGTCATTCGACAAAGAGAGGACATGATGTGTGTCTGAAGCTTGAGCAGAGAAGTCTCCCTACGAAACACAGTACTACCCCTGTCAAACTTATGTGAAAGGGATGAAGGAGCAGGCTGGGCACATGTAAAATGTTTCTTCTTTTCCTCCAGGAGATAGAAGGACCCAGGAGACTCAGCAGTACAGGAAGAGATTGAAGAAATTGAATTGGGAGGAGAGGAAAGGCAAGTCATTTCTTCCTCTTCTCATGAGTCTTGGTCAAAAATTTTCTTTCCAAAGACAAGGATCAACAATCAACTATACCTTCTGTAGGCAGGGCCTGGATGGAGGGAATCACTTCAGGAACTCTTTCTGCAAGGATAGGATGAAGGCACAGCAGCAGAAGACTTGGGAGTCCTAGCAATAGCTAGAACTTACAGCATCTTTTCTTTGACAGAAAGTACTCCAGTCCTAAGGAAGGCTACAAGATCCTTAGGGCCAGATCCTTAGAAGCGTCATCTTCGGTGATTACCCGGGCAGGCTCACTATGAGACGGGCATGAAATTCCTCCTTTACTTGGAGAAGGAGATAAGTCCGTCTTACCTGCCGCTTGCCCTGAGTGCAGGTCTCGGTCATTATCCCTATTCGGGTACCTGCCTGAGGTAGACGGAGAAGGAGAAGAAGCTCGAGTACCAGAAGAAGCCCCCGAAGGCCAAGAATCTCACTTAAACTTCTTCCTCCTCCCCTACTCTGACCAATGCAAAGGCAGTCATTCCCTACAGTCATCACAAGGGGTGGACTGCATGCAGTTATGACCCTGTAAAATTAGCATAGAGAATGGGGATCCACCTCAGTCCTGCTCATGAACCTGTCGCACTTGTGGCCAGGAATACAAGCACAGGCCCGCATGCTTACACATGGATTCTCCAAAGTCAGTCAAGCATAATTATTCTGAAAAAAAAAAGAAAACTAATTTTTAAAGACAGCAGAGTTTTGATAGCACAAAGTATGTCCTTACTGTTCACTGGCTGAAGTAAAAGTGGCAACTCAGTCTAATGGCAAGTGGCAGGGCTTCCCCACCACCCACCAGTAACTACTGACACCTTGTTCTAAATCTTAACAACAGAGTTCAAGCTTCACTGAAATCATACTCCAATTAAAGGACGAGGGTTTTTATTCATGTAGGACCAAAAAGGTATAAAATAAAACTACTCAACACTCACCAAAGGAAAGAAAAGCCAATATCTGTATAACATTACATCCAGAGATGGCTTTTTTGCACCAAATTGCTGAGGAGGACTGGTCATAGGTGTGGCTGCTAAGGCTTTTTGCTCTAGGAAAGTTAGCATGCGATCACGTATTGTCACCTGTGGCTCACTAAGATGCACCGATATGTTCTGAAAGAATTTGAAGACTTTAACTAACAGAACAGGTATTTTATGTTTAGAATATGTGTGAAAACTCAAATAATATGAACATAGGCAATTCAAGACTGAAACTGTTATAAGAGAGCAAGATACATTTTAAAATACATGAATTTTTTTTCTTGTAATACATCAATAAGGAATAATAAGTTACATACCTCCATGGCTGCTACAGTTTCTGCATTAGCTTCCACAGAAAATTTGAGTGAAAACATAGACTCAATTAGCGAGGGATCTTTTTCAGTGCTGAGTGTCCCACCACTTGGATGTTTTTTCTCATCTCCCTCACTCACATGTTGTAGGACTTTGAAGTGAGCACCACTAATGTCAACTTTCAACTATAATAGATATAAAAGGATAAAATTTTGTAGGATAATTAGAATGTTTCACTAATACATATCAAGAATATCAGCAACATAATAACAATAGGTTTCAGGATAGATGAGTGATATGACAGATATCCTGGGTAGATACAGTAAAACCTCAAGGACCTTGACTTCCTGAAGTTCTGTAAAGATTTATTGCTATGAATCTCACATGAAGTTCTCATAACTTCCTACTCAAAGCTCACTAGTGTTGATGTAAATCATAAAAATTAAATTTACCTTTTTCCCTCAATTCAATAGCCTTATCCCCATAGTATAATGCTACAAATTATATGGCGTAAAACAATGCAAGTGGCATGGGTAAGCCCTATACAATGGATTTTGATCAAAGTGAAAAATCTATTTTTGGGTGAGAGGGCCATGTCGTCCTGATGGAAGGGTTCCTATAGGTAGCCTTCTAAGGGATATTTGCTACAGTTATACTCCAAGAGAATTAAACCAAAGGGCTCCAGGATTCCAATTCCTGGCGCGAGTATCCAATAAAGAATATCGTATAATATCAGGGGACATATTCTAGATACGACACATGGCAATCTTCACCCTGAATAGATTTAATGCTTCGATGTATGGGGGAAGAGTGGCAAAGAAAGGGATGCCGTTCTAGGTACCCCGTGGATCTCCTTACCTACTACTACCGCGACGCCATTCCTATTCTTACCGTTAAGCGGAAATGGCCACAGATAAAGTAATTTTGGGAGGGATCAGTAAAAGGGTGGGTTCCATCAGGACAACATGGCCCTCTCACTCAAAAACAGATTTTTCACTTTGATCAAAATCCGTTTTTTGGGCTCAGGCCATGTCGTGCTGATAGAAGTATACTAGAGAATTGTCTTGAAATTGCTATTAGCTGTGGGTTTGTGTTTGTGGCTTCTACCTTGAATAGATTTCCTTATCTGGTCTACTAGACCTATATGTGAAATTCCAGAGATCTGTCACGTCCACTAAACCTGGAGCTGGTTTAGTGCTTCCTGCCCCCAGCAGGGAAATGTCGATATCGACAATAAGGATTCAAGGTTTGTATTTCCCGTTGGAACAAAAAGGAAAACATTGAAGCATACCTTTTTACTTACCTTAAGAATGTAAGTTTTATTCCTCTAGAAAACATTATTGTGATTTCAAGGATCTAAGCCCCATACAGGGGTTTTGTGAAACTCTAGCGTACTTTATTAGCTTATAACTGAGGGAGCAGTAATAAGACGCAAATACGGTTACGTATTTTATTATGCAACTAAATTATCAAATGTAGTTACAACAAAGTATGAATCTGATCCAGCATTACAACACACCAAACCACATATTTTCTAGTGTAGAAAAAATATACAAATACATTATCAGAATAATGCCACTCAATAAAGATGTGAAACCAAATCTATCTGTTATAGTCAGATGTTCGGAAATGCATAAACAATGTAACGAAAACGTTCACTCGGCACTAGTGCATTGATCAGATATGCACCTACACGGAACAGTATGTCACCCATAGTTATGATCTGCACTAGTGGGTAGGTATACCCATGCACCCGATGCACTGTAAAGTCCCAAAACAGTCCACTGTTCATCGCAGCACTAGACGACGGGTTTAATCACACTACCCGCCGCCACCACAGAGTGTTTTATCTCATGTACTTGCTTCGCGTAATGTTTGTAGAAGACCCTGGATGATTTCCAACCAGTGTATGAGCTGAGTCTCTCAGAGTCCATATGTTGAAAGAAGTTCAACTAAGAAGCAACTTTCCTCGGATCGTGACCTGAGGGTGTACTGTCATGATCCGCTATGCAAATAAAGTAGGTGAGTTTCGCTCTCAGTTGTCTTAAAGATAGGTTTGATCCTGAAGTTTCGCCTCTGAAGAGCTGTCCTCCTTTGAAGTTTAAAGTTCTTCAAAGACAGACCTTAAGACACTCTCCTGGGCACAGAGAGGCATCTTCCTTCAATGGTCAGATTCTCCAAGGCCCCCACCTCATGGTGGGTAGCTCATTCTTGGCAAGAAAGGCAGGATCGGGAAACAGGTTCAGTTCTCCTGAGTCCAAGAACTGAATATGGCCTTTGTTTCTGGATAAGGCCACTATTTCACTAACTCTAGCCCCTGAGGCTATTGCGAACAGAAAAATGACTTTCTGTGTTAAATCCTTTGGAGTACAGTCCTCATTGTCCAGATTCGAAGCATAGTGCAAGTCTTTGTCCAAAGACCACGTGATGGGCTTTGGTGGGGCTGCAGGCTAAGGTCTAGCGCATGCTTTTGGGATCTTATTAAAGATTTCACCGGAGAGGTCCACCTCAAAAGCGTACAGAAGTAGTCTAGCCAAGGCCGATTTACAAGAAGTAATTGTAGAAGATGCTAGGCCTTCTTCGTGGAGGTGTATAAAGAATGCAAGACAGAAATCTATCGATATCTCTGTCGGTTTTCTTGCTTTCATAAAGGTCACCTATTTCTTCCATGACGTTCACCTATTTCTTCCATGACATTTCGTATTGCCTCCTAGCCGAACGTTTCTTGTACTCCTTGATGAAATCAACTTTATCCTTTGAGATTCCGAATCTTTTGTTCGCTGCTAAGGCGAGAAAATCATGAGATGTAGGTTGCCGGTTCTTGAGGATGAAGCGTAGACGGTCGACTTCTGGACCAGTTGAGACAGCACTGGATTTGGCAGTGGAAACAGCTTCAGTTTCAACTCTATGACTAGAGGAAACCAATTGCTTTTGGGCCACTTGGGGGCTACTACTGCTGCTGTCCCTCTGAAGGATCTTAGCTTGTCGAAGGACTCTTAACCGGAGATTGGTTGGTGGATACAGGTAAATGTGATTCCACCTGTTCCAGTCGAGGGACATGGCATCCATCGCTTCTGCTTGAGGGTCCAGGTAAGGGGCTACGTAACGAGATAGTTTCTTGTTGTCGCTCGTTAGTTCTCAGCGATGTGTCATCGTGTGCCTAATGTATTTCCTCTCCCAGGCCATTGCTGAGACCTCTGTCAGTATTAACATTCACTTTCCTTGATAGGGAAGATACAAGGTAGAGAAACTCGAGAAACTAAAGTTAGAGTTAGTAAGTAGCTTATACTAACATTATCCACCTGCAGTACTGTATTAATACCGTTTGGGTATTGTAAGTCCCTGATGATCAAGGAAAATCATCTGGGTGTTGAGGGAGTACTCAGCCTCAACAGAATATCATGGTCTCAACAATCGTCTGTGATAGGAAACACAGATTATGTTAGAAATCATATGTACTACTGTATAGTTATATACAGTAGTTTGCCGGCAGTCACTGTCGGTATTGGGTTAGTACCTGACGGTGCTAACCGAAAGAAAGAGAGAAAGATTAAGAAGGAGAATTTCCTACTATTATGAATGGACATAACAGCGGGAAGTGTAGGGGGACTCTAAGTCCGCCAACTGTTCCCTTACTAGAATGAAAGTTCCAATGGAAGGGGAAAGAATCTATTAGATTCTGGCTCCCACCCATCTACAAATAGCCTGTCGCCGGCAATGAAGTCAGCAGCAAGGAATGTGGATGGCAACTCAAGAGAGAGCTGAGGATTTTCCAAAATATGTTAGATTTTCCGCCGGAAGCCGTCAGAAGCCGTCTCAGTCCTTCCCCAATCTTATCAACTTCTTATGAAGGAAGGGAAGTCAGGGGGAAGGTGGTAGTGAGACGACAGAACTAACTGCCGCCGGCAGGACACCTGCCGGTAACGCAATCATCCTAGCAAGCCGGGTGATTGTCAGAATACCGGTGAAAGAATCTTGTGACGGCACGCCATCACTAAAGGACAGAGGGGGGAAGGGGTTGAGGGTCTTACAGTTCCCTGTTATAAGAGAAGAGATGGCGGCAGGTATGTCGCCTTCCTCAAAACAATGAGCTGGGGAAGCATTGCTTCCTGTGCTGACGACGTTGTCTTCGGCAAGATAAGGGCACCCCGAGTATGTCACTATCTGAATCAAAGCCGGAGGCAGGAAGAACATCGTTCTACTCGACGGCAATGAAGAGAGACAGTGGTTGCCACCTATGACGGCGGCGTCACTCGGAGAGGGAGGAAGGGTTTAGCCTCTTCTCTCTCGAGAGAATAATTATCATAGCTTGTCTATAGATTCTAGAGAATGTAACATCTCATTCGAACCGAGAAGAAACGATAAGGGTGAGGCTAAATAGGGGGAATTACTTTAATAACGTATATATGAGCAAGAGTAGCCTTGTTCTGGTAGGAGCCCTGGCAAAGGTAATCGTTACCACCGGGGTTCTCGCCCGCATACGATAAGTAAAGTCACATAATAGAAAAAGGATAATTTTCATGTATGCAATATCACATCTTACATAACTTGCCTAACTAGCTAATATAATAGCTTAAAACTGGGAAGTGTCGCCCTACTATCTAAATAATATGCGAGAATGTAACGGGCGACAGCAGTCGTAAAATAGCTGCCTCCGGTCTCGGCAAAGCTCACCCAAACACACTTAGATTATTGAAATTTAACTGTGAAAAGGGAGACTAAAATTACACTCAGGAAAGAATTAATACTCAACTTTCCAGATGAGGAGGATGCTGGAGATTGCATGTTGAAAAAACTTGAAAAAACACCAGGCTAAGAGGAAGCACAACACTCTTAGCAGGCTACAAGAATAGGAATGGCATCATGGTAGTAGTAGGGAAGGAGATCCACCGGGTACCTAGAACGGGGGTCTATTCGGGGTGAAGATTGCCATGTGTCGTATCTAGAATAGGTCCCCTGATATTATACGATATCCTTTATTGGATACTCGTGCCAGGAGTTGGAATCCTGGAGACCTTTGGTTTAATTCTCTTGGAGTATCACTGTAGCAAATATCCCTTAGAAGGCTACCTGTAGGAACCCTTCCATCAGCACGACATGGCCTGAGCCCAAAAAATAAGGTATTCGCGTCGCCCTCACAAAGGGCAGTTTTTCTATCATGGCTCTGCACTTTTCCAGAATGTTGTTTATTGTTTATTAAAATGTTAGTTAGATTTAGCTTAGGGATGTTTTCACCTGGTTTTGCAATGCATTTGTGTTAATTGTTCAAGTGGGTTGTTGCTAAAGGATAAGGATCTTCATTTATTTTGTGTCATGTGTTGTGAGAAACAACATGACCTAAATTCTAAATATTCAGGATATGAGAGCTTACCAGATTCTTATGAAGAAATATGTTAGGCTTTTGTCTAAACAAGTTTGTGAGGAATAAACATAAGAGGAAAGTAAATTTTAAATCGGGAGCATCCAAAGAAGACTAGGCTAGGGAATTTATGTGGAATTTAGGTAGGGATGAGGATGTTACTGTTCAGGTTATTACCAGACTTTTTGAAGTTGCAGTAGATGATTAACTTTAATTTTTCTTTACTTATAGAAAATGTTGCTTTGTTCATGCAATGTGAGAAGAATGCCTTCTGGCAGAGGCATTGCACTCAGCCTTATCAGCCCTGATCTATACCTTAGACTAACTCCTTGTGTATTCTCTAAAGATAATTTTCCTCACTACAGGGGATTTTGTACATAATCATCATATATGATGGTTATTCATTAAACACTAGAGAGCCGCTTCCAAATACGCATAATATACACTGCATATACCAAATGTGCACACATGTGCAAGACATGGCTGGCATCATATGTTCTCCTCTGAGTATTTTTTCTGGGCAAATCTTATGCTCTTGGCTTATTTAGTCATTATCTCTAACACTGCATTTTCAGCATTATTATACTGTAACATAAAAATTGTGAATATATAAAGGAGCAGACAAAGAAATATGAACAAAAGTGCAGCAAACTTTTACTTACAAATACCATATCGAATATAAGAAAACTGATAATCTAGTCCTTGGCTTATAGAAAATAGAAGAATTAGTGTTGTGGAATGCTAAAATAAAGTTTTCCCTGGACGTTTCGACAAAAAGTAAATTAATATATACTGTACCCAGGTTAGATAATTGTTGCATAATCAACCAGAATTTATGCGAATAAACAAAAAGGAGTCTTTAGAAATAAAAAAGATAATTTTCATTAAAAAACTATTTTAAATATAAATGTTTGCCAGGCCAAAATAGCAACGATATGAACTTCCAAAATTACAAGACAGAGGTCATGAGTCCCGCTTCTTAAAGGTTGTGGAGAATGCCTAACCGTATGGTATTGGGAGGCAGCAGAAAAAAAGTTCCTCACATGTTCGCTGATGAATAAAAAGATCAGTCAAGTACAGTATATACTAGCGACGTGGTGGCCTCAGCTCCGGTATCAGTGTTAGTTCTCAGCGATGTGTCATCGTGTGCCTAATGTAATCTTGCATAAGAGGTACTGTGATGGATTCAATAAAGTCAGAATCCATAGGTCATCCTTATATTCACTAAGTTACTGCTGTGCATGTAGATACACTGACCCTAGAGCAGGTAGGACAACATTGCTTTGGTATTTTCTTATCATATTGGATACCGTTCCAGCCTCTCACAGGAAAGTTCTTGAAGTCTTTCTTGCTAAGTTTCAGGACAAAGAATGATTTCAAGGCAAAGTCTTTTCTTTTTTCCACCTTTCCTCATTATGGAGAAAGGTTGATGGTGCGTCGATGGATAATTTTCTTTGTCTGATTAGGCCATTTAAGTTTTATATAGCTAAGGATATTAGCATTAGGAACATAGTTCCTAATTGTTTTTGTAGCGCTATGGTGCAAGGTCGACATCTATCCAAAAATTTTCGTATCTTCATTATTTAGAACTTGATTACTGAAGCTCATGTTGAATTAGATCCAGGTCAAGTGTGGGACTTGCAGGTTTGGGATCATGATATCACAAGCGTGGCTACTTCTCTTAATTTCTATAGAAATCTTTGTCTGCAAGGATGTTTGGCAGCAGTTCTGTGGCATACCAAATCTGTTGTAGCTGAGCAATGATTAAGGGAAGTCTGGTTTTCTTATTAGAGTTGCTGAGTGTTGGGTCATATGTCAGCTAAAGATGATTTTTTTAGAGTAAATAGTTTTTGGCATGTTTATTTTGGGGTAATTCGTATTGATTATGACGTCAAAGTTTGTATTGGCTTATGGCCCTCTTGGCAATTTTAATCATCTTTTTCACAATGTGGAATAACGCAATTTTGCAAAAGTTCTCTCTAGCAAACTGGGAATTTACAAGCCTCTGGAAATAGGAGAGGAGACTTGACTGATTGGTTGCAGTCTTGGGTCTATATTGCACAATTGCCCTTCTTTAGAGGGTAAGATTCAGCATTGTGAGCCTCACGTGAGATTAACAGAAATAAATTAATTTTGATAATAAAATGTATTATTTCTATAATCACATGGGGTTCATATAATTCTCTCCCCTTGCCTCCCCACTGATTAGTGAAGTCAAGAGGTTGTTGAAAGGGATTTGGCTTTGTATACTGAAAAGGGTTTACTCACTTAATTCTCATTGTAATACGATGTCATATAATCTATAATAGTACTGTATACTAGAAGGGTGAGGCTCATGTAAGGAAAGAAAGAGAACTTTAATTTTTATGAAAGACCTCAAAATAAGCAAGCCTTTAGTCATGTGAACCTAAGGTGAGTATAGAAATAAAATGCGTGACTAAAATTCCATTTTTTGTTCCTTTTTTACCTCAGAAGCTAAAGATAACAAAATAAATATTAGTAATGGAAAAATAATGGATTAAGTCAGATACCAATAAACAATTCAATAGTACCGTACATAAATTTTACCGTCATATCATTTAAACTTGTTAGCATTAAAAAGGCTATATCAAACAATATGGGGAAAATACTTGGACAATTAGTAAAAATTGTTAGCAATTCCTCAATTATTAAAATATAGTGACTTTTAAAAGAAAATATATAAGAAGGATGAGAGGAACATAGGATCTTATTTCACCGTAGATCAAGTTCTAAAATTAAATCAGTATAAAAAACTATTGCAATACTTTTTCATTCATTCAACCATAATTGATAATTTCATGGATTGGTCCCAGACCAGGAAAGCTACATACGCCCCTCTGAGTCCTGGCATTTTGAGAATTCAAAGCATATGCATAACATAAAATGTATAGCGAGTCAGTTAGAGCTGTATTTTTTAAAAATAAATTCTAAGTAAACGACAGCAATAATTATTTAATCCTAAATTATTAAAAAAAATAATTTTCTAGAGGTTGAGTAAATAAATTTACATTTGCTGAGTAGGTTTCTATAGCATTACAATGTTACTACCTAAAGGTCTTGAAACTAAAATGAAAATACTTTTGTAATATACATACCAATATCTTTATGAGACAAAACTTTAAATTTTTTTCTAAAGTGAATCAAATATAGTAAATTTTAAAAGTAACTTGTATTTTTTCAAGCTATACAAACCTGAGCCCTTTAAAATAAGGATATGTCTTCAGCCAAGATGGAATGGCTACTGAATCTGTTAATGAGGTAGTTAATGACATGTGGTTACTTCAGGAGAGTGGCCCCACCCCACCTGTTGGAAGGGCTTGACCTTTGGCTCAAGACTGAGAGGGATGATTGAGGAATTTTAACTTTATAAGGATCAGGTTTGTATAACTAGGAAAAATCCAAATTATTTAAAAAAATTTTGTTTTGTTCCTATGCATAAAGAAACCTTTCATTCATTAAAATAGGGAGAATCACTAATTAGTGGGTCGAAAGTCCCCCTGAAACTAAACTAGTTGGCACTTTTTTTCCCTGGATGTGTCAAGTCTGCCTGGTCTCATGTGGAAGCAGAGATGACTCCAACAACCTTCTCTCTATCATAAGAATGGACACGCTGATAGGCCTTGGTCTGTTCACGAGGATTGGTACATGGTCAAAGGATAGCAGTCCAGAATAATATAACTGGCATATAATGATCATTGCTTTGTTATATATTCCACCTCACTTGTTTAGTGAGATGTCCTGAAGGACACTAATTACCCTATGTCTTTGCCAGGTTGCCTAATGGCCAGACAAGCATCCCCCTACTCTCAGCAGCAGGAGAGGGGGAACGATGGCATCAGTATTACCCTCTCCCTCCCTATTCCCACTTCCTGGAGAGAACAGGTTAGGTGGTTCAAAATGGTAGTGAATGAACAGGCTTCCTTTGGGAGGAAGAGGTTACAGAGTCTAAGAAAGGCCCTGGAACCCTTCCTTGCACCTGATCCTACAGGCATAGCCAAAACCCTTGTAAAGATCCTTTCAAAAGGCCAAAGAGTCATGCAAAGCAGCTTTCCACTTCTCCAGTGCCGCCTGCATGCGACTCCTTGGGAGGAGAGACGTGGCTTCCCACACTGACATGTTCCATAGAACTTGGGCTACCTCTGAACCAACCTGTTTTAGGAATCAGAACACCAAGACCACCTTGCTCTTCAAAACACAGTTACCTCATTGGTTTAATGAATGGCATGCATGGAAGGTCAATGACTTCCCATCAGACAGTACGAGACTCTTGTACTTCTCCTAAGACTCCGGGGTTGATAACTTAGTTGATTTTGCTAAGTATATCACTGTGCCTGACCACTGGTCAAGCCAATAAAATGCTTGGAGGGAAGCCACAGTAGATAATTCCATGGCTTCAGGCTCAGCGGCTAAGAATGACGTGCCTTCCAGCTTGGGACTGTCCACGGAGAGTTCCCAGTCACTGCGCATACTGACGGGTCAACCTGAAGAGGTTATAACGCAGTTTTCTCTACTGCATTGAACATTCTCTGAGTTGAGAGTGCTAGTGGCAAGATCTTGTTTCACTGAATGGAAGCAAAAGAGGTCTCAGATCTACAAATCTGATCATCAACTCGATGTAGGGCCAAACTATCCAGATCTAACTAGAACTTTGAGGGACACCAAAATGCCAATCAATGGGCATAATTTCTTCCCAAAGTTGGAACCAAGGTCCGTTTCACTCATGAATGAGTGGAAGAACGTTCACAAAAAACACTCAGACTCTGGACTGTCTGCCTCTGTTGGTATTGGGCCAATGTCTGGTACCTTAGGGGCAGATGAATTCCTCATACCCTGAAACCTAGCCGGGGCAAAGGGTGTGGCAGGCTGCTTTGGAGATTCACTTTCCCCCACAAATACAAGCACTCTGACCAAAAGACATACCAAGAAATGTAATCAGGGATTGATGACAGGCCAGGATGACTAACAACAGTGGGGAAAGGTTCCCTGACACTAATCAAGCAGAGACAGTAGTAGTTCAGGAAGATCGCACGAGCACCACTGGCACTTCCACCACCAGCTCGTGGTTGGCGACTGCAAGCAAGTGCACAATGACAGCATTGACATCATCTCCAGATGGGGTACTAAAAATACCATGACCAGAGGAGGGAACAGAAGTCCACTGTACAGGTAGGAAAATTGAGGGAGGGCATCAATGCTCCTCCAACACATGGTATACAGACCTTTGACCCGCCTGGTTACTGGCTTAGCCAGGGAAACCCGGTCCACATGCTGTGACATGGGGGTCCTGTGGATGGGCCTAGGGATGACGATACATTGGGCCTTGGCTTCTAGGGTGTCATTAACCAGGACCCCAAGTAAGAGAGGTGGTGTTGTAAGTAGCCATTTCCTTACGACTAAGACTGGCCTTCCTAGACTTCTTCCTTCTCTCCTTAGAAGGAACATCAAAATCAGAGTTGGAAGACAAAGAGGAGTTGGAGGAGAAAAATGCACACATTTGTTCATCTTACCCTCCCTCACCTCAGGTTCCATTAGCAGGTTAGTCAAGGTCTGAGCAATCATTTATGACGACAGTCCTCCGACGGGAGAATAACGTACTGGTTGCTCCAACAGGAATCACAACACTGAGAAACACTGTCATGAGGGAGGAGGAAGGTACACTTACCAGGGCTTGCAACACAAACACAGGGACTGGGGTCACTGGCACAGAGTGGGAGGGGAATACAGGTTCTGGAACCAAAGGCATAGGGGCCGCGATGACAGACACAGGGGAGTGACAAACGTGGTATCAAATGAATACCAGGCACCGGGGCAACACACACTGTGGGTTCTGGTCCCATAACAAACTTATACCCACCTTGGGAGCAGCACCAACTCGCGCTGTAGCCTTCTGTACTTCAGGCATAGGCATTGTTATAGATGAGCGAGCCTTAGCATTCCCTTTGGGATTGAGGATCACCTGGGGAATCACTACTGGAGACATCACTGAGGTAACATCAACACCATTCATCCCTGGCGTCACCACATGAGACAATGACACTGGGGAGACCAGGAGTGAGGTAGTCTTAGCTATTATCTTCCTTAAAAAAAGACATAGAAAGGAGACCGAAAAACCAGCCGATTCAGATCCGATATCTACTCATTTCTATTGTATACTCCCTGGGAACTGAGCCAGGGATATATATACAGAAGCCACAGCAGCAGTTGCAATCAATGTGGAAATGAAAGAAATAAGAAACTTCCTCAGTGTCTTCATGACTATTGCCAATACAGACACCTAAGAGTGGCCTTAAGAAACTTCCTCAGTGTCTTCATGACTATTGCCAATACAGACACCTAAGAGTGGCCTTAAGAAACTTCCTCAGTGTCTTCATGACTATTGCCAATACAGACACCTAAGAGTGGCCTTAAGAAACTTCCTCAGTGTCTTCATGACTATTGCCAATACAGACACCTAAGAGTGGCCTTAGTTCTCTTGTTCCCCTTCAAATCATATGCTTGCCACAGCACAGGAAGCCATGATCTGCCCTTGACACATGGGGATGATCAACAGTCAGTTTAGCTATAAATCAATTGTGGTATCCACCCTTTCTTTGGCCAGTACAAATCTCTTGCTTCACATCCATCATATACAAGAGTACCTAACATTCAATTCATGAAATATAAAAGAAAAAAATCAAAGCATTTAGTTATGTTGAAACTTTGCATCTGTACTTGTTTCAGGCGGACAAAAGTGAAGAGCTTCCAAGAGCCGGGTAATCAGGGCTACTCACCCGCGGACACAACTTGTTCTTCTTACCTACCTAGTTAATGAATTTAACAGCTGTTCCAGCTCTTTCAAAGACATTTTCCTTTTTAAATGATGAAAAGTTTATATACGCATAGGAACAAATAAAATAGACCAGGGAACATATAATCAGGAGACAGGCGATGAATCAGGCCATGAACAGTCTCGTTCAGTGTCTGGGAAGCAATACCTTGTGCCAGAGGAAGACTGATCCTATGTACACTCCCTCGAGTGAACAGATAGGGTCATTGGTTGGCCTAGCTCGGGACTCAGATGCTTAGAGTGGAAACCAATCACAGACTTGCTCGGCACAGTCCAGGACATCCTAATACGTACAACCTTTACTGAGCAGTGGCATCTCTTCTTATAGAGGTACTAAAGTACCACATGAAATAATAGACTGAAGCAATCATCATCGACCACGTAAACAGCAAAGGAGACTGCTCAAGAGCCTTAATCCCTTAACTGATTGGCCTACATCTGGGTGATCAGCCCCGCATGGGACTAATCAGCTGTTGGCACAAATTATCAACCCCACACAAGACAGATTGGCCTCCCTGGACTCCTTTATATTATTTTTCTTCTTTGAATAATTCTCTAAATTCAGAGGGGATGTAGAAAAGGAGAATAGATTCCCATGACAGAGTATCCTTACTCTTAATTGCCTAGGAGTTGGTTTTTGATTGAGAAGCACTATCACCTCTTACCAGCGTAA
>NC_090738.1:45531305-45576305 GCF_036898095.1 Palaemon carinicauda
TGCTTGCTACCTATGAAGTGCAAGAATGCCATCAAGTGGCGGTACCTCTGCATGTGGGTTTGATGGAAGCTTTAGGGCTAGTTCTCTTGGTACCTCAACAAGGAGCATCAACAGATCTAAATACCATTTGGTGTAGCAATTGAGAGCTACCAGGATTATCCTGAAACCCATGTTGTATACAATCTATAGAGTAATTGGCGAATCAGGCAGAATGATGGAAAGATGTATGCATCCAGGTTGTTCCAGATGTGTTGGAGGTCTTATAGCACTGTAGATGGGTCTGGCATTGAAAAGCAGAATACTGGAAGCGTCTTGTTCAGTCGAGTGATACACAGGTCGATCGATGGAGAATCCCAAAGAGCAAGAAGCTTTCTATCACATAAGGGTGTGGGGACCATTCTTACCGTAATACATGACCCTGGTGACTGAGCGTGTCTGCTAGAATACTCCTAACTGACACTTCTACCAGGTTATGAAATGTCCAATTGTGCACCTACTTCACAAATCTTTAAAGGGTCTCTGTAACAATGCTACCTAGCTTGTTGACATAAGCTAAGAGAGAAGTGTTATTGCTTAACAACTCTATAGAGTGTTCTACCAAATACTTGGAAAGCTTGCATTGCTAATAGCACTGCCTGTATTTCCAGAAGATTGATATGCTGGTGTTATTCTGCTGCTGACCATCATTTAGCCACTCCGCCTGATCATCCCATAATTACTGATCAACTGGAACCAAAGAGGGTGGAACACTGGCTGATGACCAGTGATGCTTTAGACACCACTGGAGCAATAATTGGTGAAGGTGCACATGTGAAATAAGCTTCTCCAATGAAGAAAAGGTGTCCAAGAAGTAGTTGCCACTGTCAAGCTGGAAGTTTTTGATTGTGGAGGATTGGATGCACTACCTCCCAAGTCTGCTGATGCAATCAGCTTATGCAAAGACTTTCACTGCTGCCATGACTATCAGTATGCCCAGGTACTCCATTCTCTGCTTGCATGCAAGTCTGAACTTTCCCTGATTGATCAATGTAGTAAAAGGATATCAGACCATCTCACTCCTGGAGCAACTGCCTCCTTGAGGTGACAGGATCAGCCAATTGTAGATACTTCAAAAGATGAATCCCGTGCTTGTGTATCCAAGAAAAGATAAGCGTGAAAACTCACATAAACACTTAAAGAGAGTGGTAGATAGTCCAAAGCAAAGGGCTTTAAACTGGTACACGACCCTTCTAATGACAAATCAGGTGCTTCTGTTGGACTAATGAATGGGTATCTGGAAGTAAAAATCCTTCAGGTCCACAGAAAGCATTTAGTCTTCTTTCCTAACAGCAGACCAAATGGTACATTCCATCTCCAATTTGAACAGGTTCTGATAATGGAGAGATATCAATGACTGGTCTCCAGCCCCCAGTCAACTTCTCTAACAGGAAGTGTTGCCTGTCAAAGCCTGGAGAACTGTCTCAGATGACTTCATGGATGTTCTTCTCCTCCAATGCTCCCACCTCTCCAACTAGGGCCAGAGTTTACTCCATTTTCATCAGGGTAGGACTGGAATACCATTGGTGAGCAAGTGAGGGGAGGATAAGAGTTGTGAAAGACAGGCAGCACATACCAAAAAGGGCTTCCACCACCCAGCTCCGCTCCTTGTTGCTGTCATGTTTCCAAATGGCTTGACAGGCATCCCCATTTTTATCACATAGATGGATCTATGCAAAGAATGCCCAAAATAGCCCTTTTGAATGAATTAGAATCTCATGTAACTACAGAGTCTCAAAGATGAATTGATGTTTTGCTGGAGGAGGGGGATGCTGACCTCTTATTCTCCTCCCTTCCTTCTTTCCTCTAACACCCTTCCAGGATCAGACAGGTTGAGAACAAAAATGTGGGGCACTGTCCATGCCTTCCATGGAGGAGGAAATGGCTGGAGGTGCAAATCAAACTCTGGAGGTTACAGGAGTCCTTTTTTATTGCACTGACTCCAAAGGTGCAATGGGGTTTGAAGCTCTTGCTATTCTTACCTTTGCAGGGCATGGTACCTTAAAGGTAATTGCACAATGGATTAAGAACTAATGGGTACCTTCATCCATTTCTCCAGTGAAACTTCCATGTCCTTCTGCAAGAAGAGAAATGCAGACTCCAGGACAAGGGAATTTATTCCTCAAGAATATGTCCCCTTATTGCCCAACCTATCTGGCAGAGCTGGAGGCAACTGTGTCCCTCCTGGTCAGGACACTTTTGACGCACTGGTTAGTTCACTGGTGTGCTTCAGAGGAGTAAGTCTGTATACATTTGCCTATTTCAGAATTTGCCAAATCCTGGGTCGTGTCAAAGTATGCAACTGGCCATGTTCAGTGAATCTAGTATGTTGCTTGAAAGTTAGCCATGGAATAGGCTTCCATGGTAACAGATTCATGGGAACAGAACAATGTGCCTTCAAGCTCAAGTCTTCCAACAGGGGTCCCTACTGTCATTGCTGCTACGGCTCGATTGATGAGCAGAGATGAGTCTGCCTACTCTGGCATGTAGAACCTCCATTGTCAAGGGAGCTCTGGGAGAAGGATCTTGCTCGATTGGCTGGATTGTAAGGAATTCCTTGAACCAGACATCAGGGAATGGGTGAATAGAAGCCTTGCCGTAATCGAGCTAACATGAAGTAGCATCTCAGTGCTCATATAAGTGCTGAAGGCGGTCCTAGGATGCTTTTCTTCTTCTTCTTCTTTGTCTACATCTTTTCCCACTTCTATGTGGGGTCGATGTTTCAGGTCAGCTTTCTCCATCTACCTCTGTCCCATACCTCATCACCGGTTAATCCCTTTGATCGAAGGTTATCCTTGATACAGTCCGCCCACCTTCGCTTTGGTCTCCCTCTCCTTCTCGTTCCCTGTACCTCCATTTCCATCACTCTCCTCCCAAAATACTGTTCATCTCTTCTCATGACATGACCATACCACCTCAGTCTGCTTTCTAGGATCTTATCTGATAGTTTTCTAACTCCTGTGGTACCCCTAATTACCTCATTCCATATCTTATCTCTTCTTGTCACTTCACACATCCATCTCAACATTCTCATCTCTACCACATCCCTCTTCTTCTCTTCTGGCTTCTTTATTGCCCATGTCTCCGCTCCATACATCATTGCCGGTCTCACAACTGTCCTGTGTACTTTACCTTTCAACTTATCCCCTATTTTCCCGTCGCATAGTACTCCCCGCTCTTTTTTCCAAATTCTTCCACCCTGCTTGTATTCTGTGGTTTATTTCTGCCCAAGATCACCATCATCCTAAATTCCTGAAATTTTCAACTCTTTCCAAGCTCTCTCTTTGTAAACTAACTTCCCCATTCTCGCCATTTTTCAATCTCAAATACTCTGTCTCAGTGCATCGGAAAGTCTCAGCGCATGGTAATATCTGGGAGTGGGGAAATTTCAATTCATAGACCAGTCTTTTCGCAGGAGAATATCTGGTGATGAAGACTGGTCCTGGTGCTCTCTGTACATGGTGGGAACTAGGTGAGTTGAAAGGTCTTGATGCATTGAAAGGTCTTGCCGCATTGGAAGGTCTAGGGGCATTGGATAGACTCAGTGTGAAGAATGGTAGCGTTGGATTGGAACAGGTGACAGGTGATGCGAGTGCCTGCCAAACAGAATGTTGTGACCACATGAAGAACTAGCGAGAGGAGTCAAATCACATGCTGGTGTCTAAAAAGACCATTGACACAGTGACGGAGTGCGTTAAGACTAGGAGCGTGGAGACAGGGCACGTGGAGATCAAGCAGATGGAGATTGTGGACCAATCACGTAGTAGAGATCGTTGATGAAGGGGATAATCACAAGGAGAGCTTGGATCTACTTTACCCCCAAGCTCGAGTGAGAGGAGCTCTCATTGGTCATATGACCGAAGAGACCAATCTGAGGTTTCTTCACCACTAAGTAGATTTCTTAGGGGTTGTAGTCTTCTTAGAAGAAGATACCGAGAAGTCCCTCGAACATTTAGCAGCAAGCTTGCTCAGTCCAGTACGAGACTGAGCACTGGTAACAGGAGTGTGAGCACCTGTAAAAGTATTGATCCAACTTAATGGGCTGGGTTGGCTCTTGGTACAGCACTGTCTCTCTAACACCTACATGAGGAGAGATAGGTTGGAGTCTCGTGAGACTCTGCCTGAACTTGGACTTCGATGACTTTTTCCTCTTTTTCAGAATAGCAGGCATCACATCAAAGGTTTACCGGAGGGTAAGGTCTAAGATACAGGAATGCTAGAAGGGGTGGAAAGGCACATACACTTATTTTCCCCCCTTTGTCAGACTTCAAAGACGTCACGCATTTGGGGGGCCAGCAACAACAATATTACAGTGGGGGAAGAAACAGGTTACTCCCCAGCAGTAGGTGAGTAATCATCAATAGTCATGGTGTTCTGCAGCTCTTCTGTAAGCAGAATAGCTAAAATAGAGGGCACAACAAGGAAAGTTTTCAAGGTTCTGCCACAAGCCTACACCTTCAGAAACTTCTCTGCAAACTGCATGCTACTGATGACCAAGGAAGGCCACAGGACTAAATCCCCACACATGTCATTCTCAGTCAGCATACTGTATCATAAGGTGAATTTTGGGGGAGAGGTAGAGGAGTATTGCCTTTGCTAGGAGAAAGTAATAATTTTGCTTTCCCTGAGCAGAGTCCTTCAGAATCCCTCCTGAGGGCCTACCCTTAGAGGAACTTTAAAGAGAAACAGTAGGTTGAGAACTATCAGAAGCAAAAAAGAATCTGTAGAGCTTTAGAGCTTTTTTGGCATCAGTTTAGGCATTGCTAAGTTCAAAGCTGAAAAATATCTCTCAGCTTTCTTTATCTTCTTTCAGAACTCTACCCACTGCAGAATTCCCTGACTTACACTCATCACAAGGGATGACTGAGAACAGTCATGTTCCCTGCAATAAACACAGAGACCCTGGGGATCCAATGATAGCTTACTCATAAACCTGCTGGACTTTCTGCCAGGTTTACCAGTGCATACTCACACGTGGAGTCTCCATAGCACCAAACACACAATTCTACAAGAAAAACAGATGATTAAAATAGCCAGAAAACGAGGCAACAATTAGTATGTCCTTACTGTCTTGTGATTAAGATCAAAGAACTGTTCAAGCTTTACCAAAATCATACTCCTATTAAAAGTCAATAGTTTGTATTCGTGTAAGAACCAACACAAATTCAAAATATCCGTTTTTACTACAAGCAAGGAAACTTTTTAGGGTATAGGGAAAACATTTTCTCTAAATGAAATCTATGGTATGGTATTAAGATATAAACCAAAAGAAGTAAAATCTATATAAATTAATTTACAAGAATAGCACAGTAATGTAAACTAATTACGAATAAAACTAATTTCCCAAGCATTCACTTTTTTTAACTTTAATATCTGGTTTAAGTCAATCACAAGCATAAAGTTCCTAAACTAAAAAGTTTTTCTCTCAAATAAAAATGTTGACTATGATCTTCCATACTATGACTACTCTTACATATATGTAGGAAGGATTGAAGTCCTGTTGTCAGAGGAGCATGAAAGAAGAAAACCTTTCAAGGGATCAAAACAGTAACCACAACCAGGTAATCTATAATCCATACCTATCTTACTGAGTAGCTATGTAAAAGCATTGCATGAAAGACATTGTAAAGTACAATTAATGAAATGAAATACATGTAACAAGCATTTTAACTGAAATGAATTATATTCAAAATTAAAATGAAACTCCTTTGCTTAATTTTTGGAAAGCTAAAAACTGAATACTATATGTTTCCAAAATGCAGATATTCCTAAGAGGTGACATATAAGGGCTCCTATTGCAAAAATAAATATAACTAAGAAAATAAAGATTATTAAATTACAACAAACTACATCATTATTACAGTAGTTTCTCAAAAGAAGTCAAAATAACTTGATTTCTAAATAGATCTTATCATTGTCTAAAAATTACCTTCTTCACAATAACAGGTAGTTCCTGACTCAAGGGGATACACATAACAATAAATAAAGACATGGGATTTGGAACTAATTGTCGTAAATCAATAGGTTTAACAAAAATGATATTTTAATTATAAAATAAATTTTTGAATATACTTACCCGGTGAATATATAGCTGCAACTCTGTTGCTCGACAGACAAAAACTTGTACAAAAAAAACTCGCAAGCGATCGCTACACAGGTTGCGGGTGTGCCCATCAGCGCCAACTGTCGGCCAGATACCAAACTCAATGTAAACAAAGACTCAATTTTCTTCTCGTCCCATTGCGTCTCTATAGGGGAGGAAGGGAGGGTCATTTAATTTATATATTCACCGGGTAAGTATATTCAAAAATTTATTTTATAATTAAAATATCATTTTTAAATATTTAACTTAGCCGGTGAATATATAGCTGATTCACACCCAGGGTTGGTCGGTAGAGACCAGTTAAATATGTTTACATCTTATGAGCTAAGAGTTTTTATTTCATTTTAGAAGTTATCAAAATAACAAAAACAAAATAAATAGGTACCTGGTAAGGAAGTCGACTTAGACGATTACTCTGCCTTATAAGTACGTCTTCCTTACGGAGCCTCGCGATCCTCTTAGGATGCTGACAGACCCCTAGGAGCTGGAGTATCAAGGGCTGCAACCCATACAACAGGACCTCATCAAACCCCTAATGTGGGCGCTCTCAAGAAATGACTTTGACCACCCGCCAAATCAACCAGGATGCGAAAGGCTTCTTAGCCTTCCGGACAACCCATAAAAACAACATTAAAAACATTTCAAGAGACAGATTAAAAGGATATGGAATTAGGGAATTGTAGTGGTTGAGCCCTCACCCACTACTGCACTCGCTGCTACGAATGGTCCCAGTGTGTAGCAGTTCTCGTACAGAGACTGGACATCTTTCAAGTAAAAGGACGCGAACACTGACTTGCTTCTCCAATAGGTTGCGTCCATTATACTTCGCAGAGATCTATTTTGCTTAAAGGCCACGGAAGTTGCTACAGCTCTAACTTCGTGCGTCTTCACCTTAAGCAAAGTTCGGTCTTCCTCACTCAGATGTGAATGAGCTTCTCGTATTAACAATCTGATAAAGTATGATAAAGCATTCTTTGACATAGGCAAAGATGGTTTCTTAACTGAACACCATAAAGCTTCAGATTGGCCTCGTAAAGGTTTGGTACGCTTTAAATAGAACTTAAGAGCTCTAACAGGGCATAAGACTCTTTCTAGTTCATTGCCTACGATCTCCGATAAGCTGGGAATATCGAAAGATTTAGGCCAAGGCCGAGAAGGCAGCTCATTTTTGGCTAGAAAACCAAGTTGCAGCGAACAAGTGGCTTTTTCTGACGAAAATCCGATGTTCTTGCTGAAGGCATGAATCTCACTGACTCTTTTAGCCGAGGCTAAGCATACCAGGAAAAGTGTCTTAAGAGTGAGATCTTTCAGGGAGGCTGATTGTAACGGCTCAAACCTGTCTGACATGAGGAATCTTAGTACCACGTCTAAATTCCATCCAGGGGTAGCCAAACGACGCTCCTTGGTGGTTTCAAAAGACTTAAGGAGGTCTTGCAGATCTTTATTGTTGGAAAGATCTAAGCCTCTATGCCGGAAGACCGATGCCAACATGCTTCTGTAGCCCTTGATAGTGGGAGCTGAAAGGGATCGTCCTTTTCTCAGGTATAAGAGAAAATCAGCTATTTGAGCTACAGAGGTACTGGTCGAGGATACAGAAACTGACTTGCACCAGTCTCGGAAGACTTCCCACTTCGATTGGTAGACTCTAATGGTAGACGCTCTCCTTGCTCTAGCAATCGCGCTGGCTGCCTCCTTCGAAAAGCCTCTAGCTCTCGAGAGTCTTTCGATAGTCTGAAGGCAGTCAGACGAAGAGCGTGGAGGCTTTGGTGTACCTTCTTTACGTGTGGCTGACGTAGAAGGTCTACCCTTAGAGGAAGACTTCTGGGAACGTCTACTAGCCATCGAAGTACCTCGGTGAACCATTCTCTCGCGGGCCAGAGGGGAGCAACTAACGTCAACCTTGTCCCTTCGTGAGAGGCGAACTTCTGCAGTACCTTGTTGACAATCTTGAACGGTGGGAAAGCGTAGAGATCCAGATGTGACCAATCTAGGAGGAAGGCATCTATATGTATTGCTGCTGGGTCCGGGACTGGAGAGCAATAGATTGGAAGCCTCTTGGTCAGCGAGGTTGCAAAGAGATCTATGGTTGGTTGGCCCCAAGTGGCCCAAAGTCTCTTGCACACATCCTTGTGGAGGGTCCATTCTGTTGGAATTACTTGCCCTTTCCGACTGAGACAATCTGCTATGACATTCAAGTTGCCTTGGATGAACCTCGTTACTAGGGAGATGTCTTGACCTTTTGACCAGATGAGCAGGTCCCTTGCGATCTCGTACAACGTCAGTGAGTGGGTACCTCCTTGTTTGGAGATGTACGCCAAGGCCGTGGTGTTGTCTGAGTTTACTTCCACCACTTTGCCTCGAAGGAGATACTCGAAGCTTTTCAAGGCCAGATGTACTGCCAACAGCTCCTTGCAGTTGATATGCATGCTCCTTTGACTCGAGTTCCACAGACCTGAGCATTCCCGACCGTCCAGTGTCGCGCCCCAGCCCAAGTCCGATGCGTCCGAGAAGAGAACGTGGTTGGGAGTCTGAACAGCCAGGGGAAGACCCTCTCTTAGGTTGATATTGTCCTTCCACCAAGTCAGACAAGACTTTATCTTTTCGGAAATCGGGATCGAGACCGCTTCTAGCGTCTTGTCCTTTTTCCAGTGAAAAGCTAGATGGTATTGAAGAGGACGGAGGTGTAGTCTTCCTAGTGACACAAATTGTTCCAGGGATGACAGCGTCCCTACCAGACTCATCCACAGCCTGACTGAGCAGCGTTCCTTCTTCAGCATCTTCTGGATGAATAACAGGGCTTGATCTATTCTGGGGGCCGACGGAAAAGCCCGAAAAGCTAGACTGTGAATCTCCATCCCTAAATACACAATAGTTTGGGATGGGACCAGCTGCGACTTTTCCAAATTGACTAGGAGTCCCAATTCCTTGGTCAGATCTAGAGTCCACTTGAGATCCTTCAGACAGCGACGACTGGAAGAGGCTCTGAGAAGCCAGTCGTCCAAATAAAGGGAGGCTCGGATGTCCGATAAGTGGAGGAATTTGGCCACATTCCTCATCAGCCTCGTAAATACGAGAGGAGCTGTGCTTAGGCCAAAGCACAGGGCCCGAAACTGGTAGACCACATTTTCGAAGACGAATCTCAGAAAAGGTTGGGAGTCTGAGTGAATGGGGACGTGGAAGAAGGCGTCCCTTAGGTCTAGCGAGACCATCCAGTCTTCCCTTCTGACCGCTGCTAAGACTGACTTTGTGGTCTCCATGGAGAACTTCGTCTTTGTGACAAAGACATTCAGAGCACTGACGTCTAGCACCGGTCTCCACCCTCCTGTCTTCTTTGCAACTAGGAAGAGACGGTTGTAAAATCCCGGTGATCGAAGGTCCGAGACTTTGACCACCGCTCCCTTCTCTAGCAAAAGAGACACTTCCAGTTTCAGGGCTTGTCTCTATTCTTCCTCTCTGTACCTGGGAGAGAGATCGATGGGAGACGTTGCTAGAGGGGGTTTGCGTACAAAAGGGATTTTGTACCCCTCCCTGAGTAACTTGACAGATTGTGAATCTGCGCCTCTCCTCTCCCAGGCTTGCCAGAAGTTCTTGAGTCTGGCTCCCACTGCTGTCTGAAGTTGCGGGCAGTCAGACTCTGCCCTTGGAGGACTTGGATCCTTTCCTCTTCCCTCGTTTCTCTTCGGCACGAGCACCTCCTCTGCTGGAGGCTCTGCCACGAAAGGGCGGAATAAAGCGAGACGCTGGAGTGTCTATCCTCGGTCTAGCGGATAACGAAGGCAAAGGGGGAGCTTTGCGAGCTGAGGACGCAACAAGATCGTGGGTGTCCTTCTGAACTAACGAAGCGGCAATCTCCTTTACCAAGCCTTCAGGGAACAGGCACTTGGAAAGGGGAGCAAAGAGAAGTTCAGATCTCTGGCATGGTGTAACTCCAGCAGACAGGAACGAACAGAGAGACTCTCGCTTTTTCAGGACTCCGGACGTGAATGATGCAGCAAGCTCATTGGACCCATCACGGACGGCCTTGTCCATGCAGGACATGATGAGCAAAGAAATATCCTTCTCTGTCGAAGAGATTTTCCTGCTCAGGGCTCCTAAGCACCAGTCTAAAAAGTTAAAGACTTCAAAAGCCCTAAAGATCCCTTTAAGAAGGTGGTCCAGGTCCGATGGTGACCAACAAACTTTCGAGCGTCTCATGGCAAGGCGGCGGGGAGAGTCTACAAGACTTGAGAAGTCGCCCTGGGCAGAGGCAGGAACTCCCAAGCCGAGAACTTCTCCCGTGGCATACCAGACGCTCGATCTAGAAGAGAGTCTAGATGGGGGAAAGGCAAATGCTGTCTTCCCTAAACTCTTCTTGGATTCTAGCCAGTCTCCTAACAGCCGCAAAGCTCTCTGTGATAAGCGTGAGAGGACGAGTTTAGTAAAGGCAGGTGCGGTAGAAGGCATGCCTAATACAAACTCTGACGGCGGAGAACGAGGAGCCACAGAAATAAATTGGTCAGGAAACAACTCCTTGAATACAGCCATGACTTTTCTAAAGTCCAATGACGGCTGATTTGCCTTGGGCTCGTCCAGTTCTGACTGTTGATCGTCCTGTTGTTCAGCAACATCCTCATCAGATAGTTCCTCATCCGAAAACTGATGAGGAAACGGCAACGGAGTGGGCAACGTCTGGTTCGCTGAGTCCGGTCGCACTGGTGCATGCGTGACGGAGCCGGACGCAACGTCATGGTACAGCTGCACAGTCTGTGAACTGTCAACAACCATGGGAGCGCGAGGACGCACAGCGTCCACCCGAGACTGCTTGGACCGTCTGGGTTGTGCAGTCGAAACCACACCGGGTTGCGGAGGTTGACGCACCGCGTCAAAACGAGTCACCTCTGCTGGTTGTTGAACGTCCTGAACGTCAACAACCACCTCCGAGCGTCGCTTAACGTCAACGTGCGGCTGGCAACCCACACTGGGTCGCATCGGTGGAGGAACCACCTCAACTGGCAGACGCGAGAAGGTTACCTCAGCGTCAACAGGACGCACAACCGTTCGCTTGGAAGGTTGTTGGCCAGAAGGTTCAGCAGCAACCTTCTCCGCATGAAAGTCCTGCATCAAGGACGTAAGCCCATTTAGGGTCTACGGGAGCAGGTGCGGCAACAGACGGGGTTAGCGACTGAAGCGGTACCGCTTTGCCTCTCTTAGGCGGTGAGCAGTCATCAGATGACGGCAACGAGTCTGAACTGACCCAGTGGCTACAGCCGGGACGTTGGACTTGTCCTGAAGGGACCGACTTACGCTTTAAAGGTCGTGAGACCTTGGTCCAAAGTTTCTTACGAGAAACACCTTCAGACGACGAGGTAAAAATGGGCTCTCTCGTCTTACGTAGGTAGGGCCTCTCGAATCCATACGTCGTACGACATTGCTTCTCCCCTGGGCTTGGGAGCTTGCAAGAGGTCCCGGACTAGGAGGACGACAGGCACGAACAGACGAACCCTCAAGCGCAACACTTTTCACAACACTTTCACTTGGCACTTTATCACTTCCCGCGGCACTTTGGCATTTTAGCTCCTTAACATCCGCCATGAGTTGATTGCGGTCACTCGCAAGGGACTCAACTCTCTCCCCCAGGGCATGGATGGCACGCATCATGTCAGCCATCGATGGTTCCTGAGTGCTAGGAGGGGGGTTAGGAACAACCACTACAGGGGAAGGAATAGGTTGTGGGGCATGAGGAGAGGAAAAATCAATCGACCTAGAAGAACTTCTCCTAATTCTATCTCTCTCTAGCCTGCGTGTGTACTTTTCAAATTCGATAAAATCGAATTCCGAAAGGCCCACGCATTCCTCACACCGATCTTCCAATTGACAGGTTTTACCCCGACAATTGGAACAAACAGTGTGAGGGTCGAGAGAAGCCTTCGGAAGACGCCTAGAACAGTCCCTAGCATTGCATTTTCTAAATTTGGGAACTTGTGAAAGGTCAGCCATTTTGAATTGGTCAAGGGAAAATTCCAAAAAAACGATCTAAGTCATCAACAATGAATCCGATACAAAAAAAGAGTTCAAGGATTTATTTGAAGAAAAACCCTGCACAGCGAAAGATCAAAACCAGAATATAGTACTTCACCAAAGATGATGGGAAAAACTCCAGGTTTCAACAGCGAGTAAAGTACGTCTTGTCGACACGTCGACAGAGAGAAAATTGAGTCTTTGTTTACATTGAGTTTGGTATCTGGCCGACAGTTGGCGCTGATGGGCACACCCGCAACCTGTGTAGCGATCGCTGGCGAGTTTTTTTTGTACAAGTTTTTGTCTGTCGAGCAACAGAGTTGCAGCTATATATTCACCGGCTAAGTTAAATATTTAAAATGACAATTTTATGTAAATAATTGTTAATATATAATAAACAACTGTATACAAAATTTGAATACATTATAACCTTCCCTAGAATAGATACAAGTATCTTTATTCACTTACAATATACAGTACAGTATTGTATTTGCAATATCCAATTACTGTACACCTTGTAACCAATAATTAATTACTTGATAAGACAAAAGAAGTCTTGAATAATTTTCTTTGTAACCAACCCAACACCTATGGATGTACCTTAAATGTCACAAAAAACATTGTCTAAATCTGTAAACTGCATCAGGTTTGGATGAAATTAAGTGGAAGAGCTGGTAGACAGTTAACTCCAGTAAAATTGAAAGGCTTAAGGAAATAACTAAAATCTTATATTCATATGATTTCCTTAATTGGAACCGCTACCATAATGATTACTGTTCTAAAGCCTCTGGACAAAGGGAGATATAGAAAATGGTGGCTTTTCATAAGCTCTGCCTTCAAAGTTTTAAAAGTTGTCAAGATCTTACCCACTCAGAGTCACGGCTTACAGTTAGGGGCACGAATGATAACTGTTGTTAGCGTTTGGATATATGGGAAAATGCAACTGTACAAGATCTGCATGTCCTCAGAGAAGACATACACAACACAGCCCCAAGGAATACACTTGAATGATCTGATTTAAGTATGTGACACATTCATTATGAGACACAGCATACAAAATAAGGATATGTTTCTTCCCTCTTCATGGTCTGTCATCCAGACTATTCGCATGTCTGTACTTGAATGATAACTAACATAAAATGACACAAATTTCAGATTCCTATTTGTAAGAAGTGATCAAGAAAGTAAACTATTAGCTCACATGGGCTCCAAACAAGCGATCAGGATACTCTGACTTTAAAATATATCATCTGCTAAGGCTTACTGTCAACATGGCATATGAGCTGCCTATCAAATCTCAATTTTACTATTTCCTAAGAAAGAAAACCATATTTACTTCATAAAGAACTTTTAATTGCTGTTCTATAGAGACTAGTATTTTGTATTGAATGATGCTAAGAAGATTAGTTTTACTTAATAAGTGTGCAATCATCTGGTCAATGAAATGCAGATATTGCCTCTAAATGTTTGTGATTTTTCTACACTAGCATGTTGACTATCCTATTAAAGATTACCACCTACAATGGGCCTAACATGGCCTATCGACAATTATAGGAGTTTTGGAGATTTCCTGTAGCCAGTAGCATGAACTCTCTAAATGATGTAACCTTATACTGTATCCAGACTCTAAAAAATATATACAGTGAACCCTCGTTTATCGCGGTAGATAGGTTCCAGTCGCGGCCGCGATAGGTGAAAATCCGCGAAGTAGTGACACCATATTTACCTATTTATTCAACATGTATATTCAGACTTTTAAAACCTTCCCTTGTACGTAGTACTGTTAACAAACTACCCTTTAATGTACAGAACACTTAATGCATGTACTACAGTACCCTAAACTAAAACAGGCACAAATATTAAAGGTGATTTTATATCATGCATTTCCTAAACATGCTAAAAAGCACGATAAAAAATGGCAACCAATGTTTTGTTTACATTTATCTCTGATCATAATGTAGAAACAAACTGGAGGTAGAGCTTTGCTTATTACCCAGACATATTTCCCATACTTTTCCCTTAGAACTACATCACATCTTCCTACTTTAGATATATAGATATATATATATATATATATATATATATATATATATATATATATATATATATATATATATATATATGTATATATATATATATATATATATATATATATATATATATATATATATATATATATGTGTGTGTGTGTATATATATATATATATATTTATATGTATACACATATACATACCTACATATATACATAAATACATGCATACATATATATATATATATATATATATATATATTACTGTATATATATGGGTTATGGAAAAAATCCGCGAAGTGGTGAATCCGCGATGGTCGAACCGCGAAGTAGTGAGGGTTCACTGTACCCGGTAAATGACTATTGGATGTCTTTTGGATATTAAGATCTAAAGAAAAATATCTACTAATATACCTAATATGAACAAATTTAATCTTATTGTTCAAATATAGAAAGCAGCATCTATCTATGTCTGCAATGGCTGAAGTAAAAAGTTTCTCTCCATAGAAAAGGAAATATAGAAGTTAAAAAACGGATTTTGAGCAAAGCGAAAAATCAATTTTTGGGTGAGATAGCTATGTCGTCCTGATGGAGGGTTCCTATAAGTAGCTTCCTAGGGTATATTTGAGTACAGTGATATTCCCAGAGAATTTACCTTTAGGTCTCCAGAATTCTAACTCCTGGCGCGAATATCCTTAAAATTTCTCCTAAGGATATCGCATAAATCAGGGGACATATATTTTGATACGACACATAGCAATCTTCACCCCGAATAGCGTTTTCGCTTCGACGGGGAAAGTGGCAAATTTTTTAAGGGGAGCCGATATCAAGGTTACCCTTTTTCCCTTACTACTTTGAGTATCCAGATGGCGCTGTACGTCGCCGCCATGTTTATTCCTTGTAGTGTTGAGCAAGGTGCTACATATATAGTAGTTTCAGGAGGGATCCTGCCAATGCCTTTACTATAGAAATGGAGGGCGGGTCCATCAGGACGACATGGCTATCTCACCCAAAAATAGATTTTTCGCTTCGCTCAAAATCCGTTTTTTGGACTCAGGCCATGTCGTTCTGATGGAAGGTTACCAGAAAGTACTGTATCTGTGGATTTTCCAAATGTGCCTTAACCTCAGGACAATTTTTCCTTGGTCATCCAGACCATACAGACATACGACGTTACCGTTATACGTCATTGCTGCTAATCATAAACCATGTTAGTGCTTCCTGCCCCCTGCAGGGAAGAGTCATACTAGACTTAGGAAAGTCTCTCGAGGTTTGCATATACAGTACCATATGAACAAACATATCAGGAGTATAGAGGCCTCACTGTATGCGTAGCGAGGTAAAGTTTGTACTCGTACAAGAACAAAGGTTTGCCTATACCATATGAGCAAACAGAGCATCAAGAGCATACAGGTTTCGCTGTATGCGTAGCCAGATAGAGTTTGTACTCGTATCAACAAAGGTTTGCATATACCATATGAGTAAACATAGCATCAAGAGCATACATGTCTCGCTGTATGCGAGAACAAAGGTATTAACTATATAATGTGTTCATATATACATATGCAGATTATTAAAGGAAAATTATACTCTAGCATATCTTTATTGAAACCAAATTTTGGGGCGAAATAAGACGCAAATACCCATCAAGTATTTATTGGTAATAAATAACCAGCAAAATCAACATACATAACATAGTGTTAACATAATGTTAATAAATGCAATAAGAAACATGTTTTTTACAATCAAGACCAGAAAATGTTTATTTCTCCTGAAAGGGAAAAAATGTTAGGGCCACAAAAAATTTAAAATTCATTAAATTTTCTAATACAGTATGCATTTTTGTGATATTGATTGTCTCTTCACACTGTGTAAGAACACACGGCACACGTGTTATCTCTATGTTTCTTCACCTTAATAACTAGAACAGTTCATAGTGTCACCTTGGTGCCACTTATCTTAAAGTATTGCACTGTGAAGTGTCAACGCCTTCACCCAAACTTTGACAGTCCCAATCAATTCACTGTTCCTCGCAGCTCTAGACGACAGGTTTTAGGACACTACCTGCCGCCACCATAAAGCGTTTCAACTCTTGCACTTGCTTCGCGTAGTGTTTAAAAAAACACTCTGGATGACTTCCATCCAGTGTATGACCAAAGACGCTCAAAGTCCAGGTATTGGAAAAAATTTAATGACGAAGCAATTTTTCTCAGATCATGACCTGCGGGTGTACTGTCAGGATCCGCTCTGCGAATAAAATTGGTGATCTTCGCCCTTAGTTGTTTTAGGGATAAGTTTGACCCCGAGGTTTCTCCTTTAAAGAGCTGTCCTCCCCTGAAGTCTGAAGTTCTACGAAGATAGACCTTTAGACACTCTACTGGGCAAAGCGAGACATCTTCCTTCAGAGGGCAGATTCTCCAGGGACCCCACCTTTTGGCAGGTAGCTCGTTCTTGGCGAGAAATGTTGGGTCAGGAAAGAGATTTAGTTCTCCCACTTCTGTGAACTGAATATGGCCCTCATCTCTAGAAAGGGCCACTACTTCACTAACTCTGGGCCCCGAGGCTAAAGCAAACAAGAATATAACTTTCTGGGTTAAGTCTTTCAGAGAGCAATCCTCATTGTTCACTATTGAAGCAAAGTGTAGGACCTTATCCAAGGACCATGAAATGGGCTTCGGAGGTGCTGCAGGCCTAAGTCTAGCGCAAGCCTTAGGGATCTTGTTAAAGATTTTGTTTGACAAGTCTACTTGGGAGGCGTATAGCAGAGGTCTAGTCAAGGCTGATTTACACGTTGTTATCGTATTGGCTGCTGAACCTTGTTTATGAAGGTGGATAAAGAAGGATAAACAGAAGTCTGTTGAGATTTCTTTTGGTTTTTGCCTTGACAAAAGCAACCCACTTCTTCCAAGATGACTCATATTGTCTTCTAGTAGACTTCGATTTATATTCTTCTAAGAAGTCTATACTGTCTCTCGAGATCCCAAACCTTTTCTTTACTGCTAAGGAGAGAAAATCATGAGATGAAGGTTTTGGGTTTTCTGTGATGAAGCGAAGACAGTCAACTTTTGTACTTGTTGAGTCAGTACTGGGTCTGGCAGAGGGACCAGCCTCAGCTTCAGTTCCAATAATAGAAGGAACCAATTGCTCTTTGGCCACTTGGGAGCCACTACAGCTGCTGTTCCCTCAAAGGATCTCAGCTTGTTGAGGACCTTCATTAGGAGGTTGGTTGGAGAGAACAGGTAAATCCAGTTCCATCTGTTCCAGTCGAGGGACATGGCGTCCACCGCTTCCGCTAGAGGGTCCTCGTATGGGGCCACATAACGAGGTAGCTTCTTGTTGTCACTCGTCGCGAAGAGGTCGATCTGCAGTTCTGGGACATGACGTAAGATGAAGGAGAATGATCCTGCATCTAGGGACCATTCTGACTCTATCTGCGTGAGCCTGGATAGAGCATCTGCTGTCACATTGCGGAACCCTCGAAGGTGAACTGCTGATAAATGCCATCTCTTCTTTTCCGCCACGCGGAAGATAGCCAACATCACTTGGTTGATTTGGGGTGATCTCGAACCTTGCCGATTCAAACATCTCACTATCACCTCGCTGTCCAGGATCAGTCTTATGTGGACTGAATGGCGAGGGGACAGTTTCTTCAGCGTGAGAAAGACTGCCATGGCTTCCAAAATGTTGATGTGGAAGGTCTTGAATAGAGAAGACCAAGTCCCTTGGACTTTCCATTGGTGAGAGTGACTTCCCCATCCTTCCTGTGATGCGTCCGTATGGATGATGACTGAAGGTAGAAGTGGTTGCAAGGGCACGGAGCTCTTCAGGTTCTTGGCCTTCGACCATGGCTTGAAAAGTGATCATAGTCGAGTCGGTATCGGTCTCCTTAGATCTTTTCGAGCGTTTGATGCGTAACTTCTCCAGACTCCTGATGCATCTTTTAGTTGTGCTCTTAGCACCGGGTCTGTCACTGATGCAAACTGAAGAGAACCCAGTACTATCTCCTGTTGGCGTCTTGATATCCTGTCGGATTTCAGTAGTCTCTTGACAGATCCCGCTATCTCCCTCCTCTTCCTTGGGGGAATGGAGAGGTGGTGAGACTTTAAGTTCCAATGTATTCATAACCATTGAAACTCCTGAGCTGGAGATAATCGAGACTTCTTGACGTTGATCTTGAATCCCAGAAGTTTCAGGAACTGGATCACTTTCTTGGATGCTTGCCTGCACTCAGTCTCGGATGCTGCCCACACCAGTCAATCGTCCAGGTAGGCTACTACCTGGACACCTTGTAGGCGTAGTTGTTGAACCTGCATCTGCAAGCTTTGTAAAAATCCTTGGGGCTATATTTAGTCCAAAGGGTATGGCTCTGAAGACGTATTTCTTCTTCTGTAGCCTGAATCCTAAGTAGGAGGAGAGTGGGCAGTTGATTGGAATATGCCAATAGGCATCTGCCATGTCTATCGAGAGAGTGTACGCCCTTTTTGGCAGCAGGGTCCTTATGTGTTGAAGGGTTAACATCCTGAACTTGTTGTTTTCTATGAACTTTTTGAGTGGTGACAAGTCCAGAATGACTCTGAGTTTGTCTGAGTGCTTCTTGGGAACACAAAACAGCCTTCCTTGGAATTTGATGGACTTTGCCCTCCTTATCACCCGTTTGCTCGAGTTCTCGGGTGTATTCTTCCAGGACGGGGGTGGAGTGTTGGAAGAATTGAGGAAATGATGGTGGAGCTGTCCTCCAGCTCCAACCTAGTCCATTCTTGATTAGGCTGTGGGCCCAGGGATCGAAGGTCCAGCGATCCTGAAATTTTTGGAGTCTTCCTCCTACCGAAAGCATCTCCTTGCTTCGACTGTCTGGAGGACTTGCCTCCTTGACCGCTTCCTCCCTTACCCCCTCTTCCTCTTGGAGGGTATCTAGAGGAGCCCCTTTTTGACCCTCTACCTTTACGGCAAAAGGTAGTGGTCTGCCTCTCATATGCAGGAGTAAACTGGTGACTGGGCAACCAGCTGCTGAGGCACCACCTGGTATGTTAGCTGGGGTTGTGCCACCATCTGGGGCAAGGCGGTAATGGGAACTGCGGGAAGTTGTTGTTGCTGTTTTTTGACAGGGCGAGAGGGCAACCTAGGTCTTTTTGTCTTCCTCTTTGGTTGGGGACCCTCAACCAGGGAAGACTTCCTCTTCGCCGACATGCCCCACTTTTGGAGAAGGTTCCTGTTCTCCGTGGCAGCCTTGTCCACTACTTCTTTGACCACTTCACTCGGGATGAAGTCTTTTTCCCAGATATTGGAGGCAATCAGCTTCCTACGTTCGTGTTTCACTGCAGCCGAAGCAAACACAAACTCCCTACATGCGCGTCTGGCCTTCACAAAACCATATAGGTCTTTGACCAGCGTAGCCAAATGTGCTTTGGCCACGACCATGTTCATGTCTGGGGATCTGTTGTCATTTGCCATTGCCTCCAAGGTAATCTGGAGGGTCAGGGATGCGGCAAGTCTTTCCTTTATCTCTTGCTCTCTATGCAAGAGAAAGTCGGACAGCTTAGGAAGTTTTCACTGAACTGGCGTCCAGCAATATCCACCTCCAACTTCTCAACTGAGAAGGTAAGGTGGATTTCCTTCCAGTCCTTCTCGTCCGTAGGCAGGGCTAGGGATAAGGGTCTACACTCCTCGAATGTAGGGCAAGGTTTCCCTGCGTCCACTGCCTTCATGACTGCCTTAAACCCTTTTTCCGTAAAGGGAAAGGCTAGCTTAGCTGGAGCAAGAAAAGAAGGGTGTTTCTTGCTAAGGGCTGGCACTTTTGAACTAGTGAAGCCCTTGTCTTTCAGGCTACTTGCCAACAGAGCCTGAGCTTTTCCATGGTCAAGAACTATCACCTCTTTTGGTTCTGCCTCCTCCTTGGACACAAGTTCCACCTTCAAGCGGACGAAGCAGTCTGGGTAGGACTTAAAGCTGAGTCAAAAGTCAACATCCTCTATGAGGACAGCCCCCAGCTTTTCTGAAATGAAGATCTTCCCATTGGTAATTGGCATGTACTCTGCATGCCTCCAAGGGTTCACCTCAGAGCAAGGAGGAAGATCTTTCACGTTGAGTCTTCTGAGACCCACGAGACATTGCAAGATGGTCCATCCTTCTCCTCAGTTCAGCGTCCCTTTCTTCGTTCTGCTTACGATGACTCTCCATCATCGACATGAGACTAGCCAAAGCTTTACCAATGTCATCCAATGGAGGAGCAGAAGACGTAGAGGGTCCTGGTTCTGGGGGCAGAACCGACGAAACGGACTCCAATTCAACGTCATCCTCTTCAGTCTCGGGAGCCAGGGTAGACTCCTCTTCTAGACCCTCCGCAAGGAGGTCTTTCTCGGTGACCTCAGATACCTCCAACATCCTCTCATCTAGGTGGATGTCCTTCATCGCGTCAGAGACATCCGTATCTACGGAAATCTGGATGCAAGGGATCTCAGGTTGAGGCTGTGGTATAACGGCATCCGCAGTCGCCTTAGGGAACAGATAGGCACGCATCCGTTCATTCGGAAGGTAAGACCCCGTGGCATTTTTCTGAAAGCCACGAACCCATCTGCGCAGCTTACTCCGTGCTGCATCCCTTGACTCTGCTGTCATGGGGTCATCAAAACCCTCGGTAACCAAGGCTTTGCACACATTGCAGTCCTGGGGGTCCCAGTACTTCAGAGGTCCCTTGGAGATGGAGCAGAGAGAGTGAGCCCTGCACTCTAAATGGCCGCAGAAGTCCTTGCTCCTCACGTTGCAAAAGACACTCAGGCACTTGGGGTGGTCCTCCTGTAAAGAGAGGAAAACTAAATGGGTTTGCGGTAGTTCATGTCACCTGATAAACTATATACCGTATATTTCCGCGTATAAGACGACCCTGTATTCCAAAATTTAACCATTAAAAATGGGGGGTCGTCTTATACTACCGTTATAAATATTATTAATATTTTTGCATATCTATTGCATATAGCTTAGAGTAGACATGTTAGAAAAGAATTAGGAAAGACACATAATTGTGTTTCCTGTCCAGCCAATTGCTGCGACTTCCCCCAAAATTAAAACCTAGAGTTTTCCTATTCAGGAAACCCAATGGAAGAATTCTAATCTGTAGGGATAGATAAGTGTAACTTGACACTGATTTTCCAAAGGTTTTAATAATGAGGGTAAATTGTAACTGATCATCTATCAGTATGTGGAAAGAAAACTTTTCTTCCCATATATAATTGGTCTCAACAATAGACTGTGCATGGATAAACAGGGTATTTTAGAAAATAACTACTGTATAATTTATACTATACAGTGGAACCTCTACACACAAACGTATCTACATCCGAATTTTCCAACATCCGAAGTAAAATTCGAGCAAATTTTTGACTCTACACCCGAATTTTATTTTGACACACGAAGTAAACATTACGCCATTGAGCGTCGAGTGCTCAGTTCTCTATTCTTGTGTGTATCGTGTGGTTGTCCTGTTTGGTCTGTTATTAACAGTGCTTATTTTCTTCCTTTTCTCATATTTCCTTTTTGATTTTACCTATAATCATGGTGCCTAAGAAGCTAAGTTTTAGTACAGGAAGAAGGCAATTCGTTCATTAGAATTGAAGCAAGAAATTATAGAAAAACATGAGAGCAGTGTGCATGTGAGTGATACTGTATGGCTAAACAATATGGCCGGAATAGGCCTATGATCTCGAGGATCATCATGCTGAAGGCAGCCATTAAAGCAAATGACCATCAAAGGGGATCACCATTATTACAAAATATCTTAGCAATACCCTGGAAGAGATAGAACGCCTTTTGTTGATAGGGATAAAGGACAAAGAGATTGTTGGCAACGATCATTTGTGAGAAGGGCCAGCGTGATGAACAGAAAGAAAGAAAAAAGTGAAGCAAAGAAAACCAAATTAGCATTAACAAGCTCTTTTAAATAAGACTTCTCTCTTTTACTGTTTCTCTCTAAACATAGCATTAACATGTTCTTTAAATAAAATATCTCTCTCTCTCTCTCTCTCTCTCTCGTTCTTCTTTGCTGTTATAGTGTTAGATAAGTCTATTATTTTTTTTCCGAGAGAGAGAGAGAGAGAGAGAGATTAAACAAAAATGTGTTTAGAGTACATATGATTTTTAACAGCGTCAACGAGTTGAAAAACAATTAAATGTAACTAAGAAAGTAATAACAGCTAATCTGAATTCCTTTATTAACTAAAACAAATATTGATACAAACACACTCGTGTGCGTATGCACAAACACACACACAGGTGCAAAAATTGCTACGCAGTAAGAGAGACGGTCGGGGAGGAGGTAGAGATGGTGACTGCGATAACATACCATAACTCGTCACTGAAAGTGATGAAAATAAAAAATAAAAAGGAAAAAAATGTAAAAAATATGAAATATAAAAATAAAAAAAAATAAATAAGCTAAGTTAGATTAAAATTTCCGTAGTGTAAGTTACGGTATGTTATCGCAGTCACCATCTCTACCTCCTCGCCGATCGTGTCTCCTCGTGTGTGTGTGTGTGTTTGCGCATACGCACACGAGTGTGTTTGTATCAATATTTGTTTTAGTTAATAAAGGAATTCAGATTCGCTGATATTGTTTTTTTAGTTACATTTAACTGTTTTTCAACTCGTTAACGCTGTTAAAAATCTTATGTACACAACACATTTTTGTTTAATCTCTCATTTTCGTTTAATCTCTCTCTCTCTCTCTCTCTCTCTCAGAAAAAAATAATAGACGTCTCTAACACTAACAGTGAAGAAGAACAAAAGAGAGAGAGAGAGAGAGAGAGAGAGAGAGAGAGAGAGAGAGAGAGAGAGAGAGAGAGTATTTATTTAAAGAACATGTTAACACCATGTCTACCTTCTCGTCGATCGTCCGTCTCCCCCTGGCGTAGCAAATCCTACACCTGTGTTGGCCTGTCTCTAAGGTAAAGTGGCAATAAAACACATTTTTTATTTATTATTTCTTTATAATTATCTTTTTACATGCTTCTTTCATATTATGCAGTTATGTTATTGTTATGTGTAATTATGTGTAGCCATTTATTAAGGATTTATTATGGGTTTTTAGGCTGAGGAACAAATTAAATGAATTACCATGTATTCTTATGGGAAAATTCGTTTCTACATCCGAACATTTTCTACATCCGAAATTGGTTGTGGAACAAATTAAATTCGTATGTAGAGGTACCACTGTAGTTTTCTGTCTGCAGTATGATCTATACTGCAAATATACTGGCTACAGTATAATCATATACTGTAGTTTTAGCCGGCATGTTGCCGGCAAGGTTAGCACCGGGTGGCACAGTCCAGGCGGCAAGACGGCCGGCAGCATCAACCAGGCCGGCGGGTCGGCCAGGCTAAACCTGCCGGCGTCTCGCCGGCTGCCGGTGCACTGGTCCAGCTGGCGCCTTGCCGGCTGGGGTAGTGGCCAGCAGCATCAACCCAGCGGGCACCTGCTGGTGTCACACCGGCTGCCAGCACACTGGTCCAGCCGGCACCTTGCCAGCTGGGGTAGTGGCCGGCAGCATCAACCAGGCCGGCAACTGCCGGCTAGGTTAGTACCCGGCGGCACTAGCCGATAGAGAGAGAGAAAGCAAGGAGTGAAGGGTACCTTATTAAATGTGTATTACTGTAACAGTAAATAAGGGTGTAAGTACTCAGTCTTACTGCCTTCCTCCAGAATGAGGGTTCAAATGGAAGGGGAGAATGTATCATTCAGGCTTCCACCCAAACAAACCATTGCCGGTCTCTGCCAGCCACTGGTATGTGGATGGCAGTCCAAGAGAGGACTGAACATCTCACTGCCCCTTGCCTAAGCTCGGATAATTAACACATTAAGTACTATATACCTAATATTGCTTTTACTTGGTTTCTATCAAAGTATAATTGTCCTTATCTACAAGTACTGCACTGTACTATATATTTCTGTAATATACTACTACCACTAGAGTAAAGCTCAACTGTACTGTGAGTGTTGGATGTTTTTGTTTGGACGACTTGACTGACCACACACGAAACCTACATTTACGATAAACAACATTACTGTAATTCTGTACAGTATAATATGTATACAATTTAAGATTCACTAAGTGTACACATTTTATACAACGACCACTAACTATTTTCGTATGGAGTTCAACACAGCAATCTTTTGGTATGATGCAATTCCTGATGCGTCTGTGTCATCTCTCGCTCAGTACTGTAGGGAATCCAACATCTACAGTAACCCGGTAATAATATTTATCCTATCTTCTACTAATGGGTTAGAAAATCACAATTTAATGATAAAGGTATCGTTAGTAGCATTATAACCATTGAGTAAACACATACAGCCCCAATAACAAAAGAACCAAAAATAGCTGTTTTGTTATCAAATGAACCGGGTATCAGCTATGTTGCTTGTATTTCGATCATCCTACGATAGAAAACAAAGTATGTATTTCGATCATCGTACGATAGAAAACAAAGTATGTATTTCGATCATCGTACGATAGAAAACAAAGTATGTATTTCGATCATCGTACGATAGAAAACAAAGTATGTATTTCGATCATCGTACGATAGAAAACAAAGTATGTATTTCGATCATCGTACGATAGAAAACAAAGTATGTATTTCGATCATCGTACGATAGAAAACAAAGTATGTATTTCGATCATCGTACGATAGAAAACAAAGTATGTATTTCGATCATCGTACGATAGAAAACAAAGTATGTATTTCGATCATTGTACGATAGTAAACAAAGTAGCATAAGACTGACATTTTACATTGCACCCCTATTCACTATGGAGAAAAGATCATCAAGAATATATACAGCCAAATATAAACTAACGAGCTGTAAATGATGGCAAGAAAACAAACAATATTCATAGCTACTATTTTGTCTGTAATCAGGGAAAACTGTCCGTATCTAGGAAACAAAAAGGAAATTTAGTGGGAACCTATGAATGTGCAAATCGCATAACTAAGTGTAAATGCTAAATTTAGAAGATAACATTACGAAGTGTCTAAAAACTGGGAATAAAGTTTTGTTATAAAACCATGTAAATAATTTCTTAAGTTTATAGTCAAGCACCCACAGAGCTAAAAACTATAAAGTATCATGCATCCGTAACATAAATGAAACTCCGGTTAACATGTATGCTATTTGCATATTGTTCATTAATAGGGTAGTAGTTTGGAAGGATTGACTTACAATCATATAATATACCCATTTTAATAACAGTACAGTGGTACCTCTACATACGAATTTAATCCGTTCCAGAACCAACTTCGGATGTAGAAAATGTTCGGATGTAGAAACGAATTTTCCCATAAGAATACATTGAAATAGGATTAATCTGTGGTTGATCCCAAAAACCTATGATAACTTCTTAATAAACTACTACACATAATTTCCCATGAAAATAATGCACACTAAATTAGATAATAGACATGTAAATAAGAAGAATTAGCAAAAAATGATAAATAAGAAACGGGTTTTTAGCGTCACTTTACCTTAGAAACTCCAGCGCAGGTGTTGTTAGTCTTGCTACGCAGAGAGGAGACGGACGGGCGGCGAGGAGGTAGAGAGGTTAACTACGATAAACGTACACTACCATAACTTATTCTAACTTACACTAAGTGAACTTTAACATAACTTAGCTTATTTTTTTTTTTATTTTTATATTTTATATTTTTTTTACATTTCCTTTTTTTCTTTTTGATGATACGTAATTTTAATCACTTTCACTCTCTACACTTAAAATTGACTGAATTTCTTTCGCTTCACTCTTTGCCGTTTTCTTTGTTTCACTTTCTTCCGCTTCACTCTTTGCCGTTTTCTTCGAATCACTTACATCCTCTTCATCACGAGTTCGCTTCGCAGCTTTTTAAAGAAATTATCGATAGATAATTGCTTGGTACGGCTTTTCAGAATGTTTCGAAAGTGAGTTAGGGAAACATCATCGAATTGAGAAACTACACAACAAATCTGCAATTTTTTGGGGTGGTATTTGTCGATGAAGTCGACCACGTCTTGATATTTTCCTAACACCTCTTTTATATGCGCCTAACCTAACATATGTTCTACCTCCTCGCTCCCTTCCTCGTCATCACTCATGTGCTCAGACATAGCATGGAGTTCCTTGAGCTCATCCGTGGTAAGTTCGTCGTGATGTTCGGCGACGAGTTCTGTAACGTCATCTGCGTCGACCTCCAGACCCATGGACTTGCCAAGGGAGACGATTTCCTCAACGGCTTCCGCTGCACCCACCACGGGATCAGGTTCGGGGTCAAAACCTTCAAAATCTCGAGAAGAAACTGCATCAGGCCACAGCTTCTTCCAGGCAGAATTGAGGGTCCGTCGAGTTAATCCCACCCAAGCCTGATCTATGATCTTCAAGCAGTGCACGATGTTGAAGTGGCTCCTCCAAAATTCACGCAAAGTTAAGTTGGTGCTTTGCGTGACATTAAAGCACTGCTTAAATAAGTGCTTGGTGTACAGCTTCTTAAAATTAGAGATGACTTGCTGGTCTGGTCCATGGGCTGGAGGATAGAGGTGGTATTCGGTGGAAGATACAGCACCTTTATGAACTTAAATTCATCGAAGATATCATCTTCAAGTCCGGGGGGGGGGGGGGAGCGGGTGCATTGTCAAGGCATAGCAGGCACTTTAAAGGCAATTTCTGTTCATGAAGATACTTCTTCACAGAAGGGCCGAAAACTTGGTTAACCCATTGCACAAAGAATTGCCTTGTGACCCAGGCCTTCGAGTTGGATCGCCAGAAAACATGAAGCTGGTCCTTATCGATGTTGTGTGCCTTAAAGGCCCTAGGGTTCTCTGAATAGTAAACCAGTAAGGGCTTGACTTTAAAGTCCCCGCTAGCGTTGGCACATAGGGCAAGAGTCAACTGATCCTTCATTGGCTTATGCCCAGGCAATTTCTTCTCTTCGGCGGTGATGTAGGTTCGACTCGGCATCTTCTTCCAAAACAGCCCGGTTTCATCACAATTAAACACTTGCTGCTCTACATAGCCTTCTTTCTGCACGATCCTTTCGAAGTTCTTGACAAAGTCAGCTGCAGCCTTTGTGTCCGCACTAGCAGCCTCTCCGTGGCGAACAACTGAATGAATCCCGGACCGTTTCTTAAATTTCTCGAACCAGCCACGAGATGCCTTGAAATCATCTGAGGAAGGCTCGGTTGAAATCTCCCCAGCATCACCCCCAGAGCTCTCCTCCTTCAAGTCCGTAAAGATGGCGTGCGCCTTCTCGCAGATGACGGTCTCGGTGATGGTGTCGCCAACGATCTCTCTGTCCTTGATCCACACTAGCAGAAGTCGTTCCATCTCTTCTATGATAGGGCTACGGCGTTTTGAAATTATGGTGATCCCCTTAGAAGGTTTCACTGCTTTAATAGCTTCCTTCTGTTTAAGGATTGTCGAGATCTTCGACATATTACGGCCATACTGTTTAGCAAGTTCAATAATTTTCAATAATTTCCTGCTTAACGTCTAAAGAAAGCATTTCCTTCTTCCTTTTCTCACCACTACCACTACCACTGGCAAAATTAAGCCTTTTAGGACCCATACTTTACGTAAATTACCGTTAAAGGATGCACGTAAAAAATCACGATTAAAACAAAGTTAATAGCAGAACGCACAGAGCATAACCGCAAGAAGCCAACGAGAACAGAGGACTGACCCAAGCCGCGCTAATTGAGGGTCCCTCCGAGGTCGAAGTGCTGCCTTCTATCGGCGGAAATAAAAAACACTTCAGGCGCTATGAGCACCGACTACGCGTACGAGTATTGTTTACTTCGGGTGTCGAAAAAAACATTCGGGTGTAGAGTAGGAACATGTTCGAATTGTACTTCGTGTAGAAAAATTCGGATACAACCATACAACCGGTACGACGAAAATTGCTTACTTCGTGTGTCGAAATAAAATTCGGGTTTAGAGTAAAAAATTTGCTCGGATTTTACTTCGGATGTTGGAAAATTCGGATGTAGATACGTTCGTGTGTAGAGGTTCCAATGTATATAGTTTCATATTTAAGTAAAATCATAATATTTACCAGTAATTTGATATTTATTTATTTATGGTACCCAGGCTGTTGTTCACAGTTTTTACCAAGACATGGCAGTAGATGGTGGTTGCTGATAGGTAAACATTTGAGTGAATTATTACGTAAACATTGGGTTAAATTTCAGAAATTGTGTTTCATTTTAATACTTTCTTAAAACAGAAATACAGCTTATTGTATAAACTGAAAACATAAATATCAGTAATAATTGCTTGTTTTAGGAAATTTGGAAAGTATAAACGTAAACAATGGAAAAGATTATAATTTGCTATGATTTTATTTACAAATATTAATTGTGAATACATGCATTATTATTGGATACAGTTAAGCGAAACACCAGTTTAATAAAAATCAGGTTTATTCCAAATATAACTGTAATTTCTTACCTCGGTAAATGGATATAAAGTGTACAGTGAGAGCTGGGACAAGCTGGGTGAAGGGAGAGAGAAGTGGCACAAAGCATGCCCAGTGTAAAGGAGACCGGGCTATTTGAAATCATCGTGCTGCGAGTTTTTATTGTGAATATGAGAATTTGTATTTACTAAGTGTAAGTGAAATTGCAAAGTAGAAACTCACATACAGCGCAGGCTGATTGTACTTTACTAATAATATCTACCTATTGAAAGGAGAGTAAATGGGAATGTTTTTATTTTAGGGAATAAGCAATATGAACATCAGGTTAGTACAGAAATAAATCTTATTAAAATTCCGTTGTTATGGGGAGTTTAAGGTGAAGTGGCGATAAATTTGTTGCTAATTTAGCAGCAGCCTTTGCTTTTACATTAACAGAACTCTGCAATAAAACAGAATAAAGCAACCAATAAGTGTAATTTCATGTACTTTACACCAATTTAAAGTTAGCCAAATATCAAATAGACTAACCTTTTAGTGCACTGCTCATTAATTGGTTAAGATTATCATAAATCAATGAAAAATAAGTAAGAAGGGATTAAAAGCAAATAAGAGAATGCTCACTCCACAATATGGTGTATGCATTTTGAATAAATAAACATTACAACAGTATTACACATATAAGGACAAAATTACAGTTAGTAGCAAAACACACAGCAGTCATTTGAAAATGACCAGCAACTAAGGTACTTGTAACTATCAGCTTACCAGGGACCAGAATGAAACATCAAACAAAATTATTGAAATGGAAAGTTACAATTGCTAAATTACGTCTCTATGTACGTACCAGTATTTCACTGTGAAACCAATATGCATTGTAGAGTACTTTCAATCATATCTATACAGACATTCAAATCTAAAATGGTAGTAAAAAGAGTAGCAAATGCACAATAGGCTTATGAAACATATTCATTTAGTACCCATTGGTTATCCCTTTATGATGTTAATCAGCATCCCTCAAGATTACCTTCACAGTAAATTATTAAGATGAAAAGAATGGATAATGAAGGTAATGATTCCATCATACTAAAAAACACATACAGTACTAATATACATTCAGTAATAAGACCATTCAACTGAAACTTTAATTTCCAATTCAAAGTTTTGCAAAGTTTCTCACGTCTTCAATACCAAATTACTGTCTAAAGAAAATTTGAAATGACCCATACACTCAACAATAGGTCAACATTCCACTTAAATAAATTCTTAGCAATAAAACAAACAATGAATAGGATAACTTACAGCAATATTGGACTGGTTTAGTGTGGCTCCCTCAATAGTGATCTTTTCAGCAGAAGCATGCAGAAGACATTCTGGCCACTTTTCCCTCAGGTATACCACACTTACACTAACAATATGTATGCCAAAAAACTGAAAGCAGAGAAAGAAATAAAAACATTAATTTAAATTCACATTACGTTAGTGTAATCTTCAGACACTACTGGGCTGTATACCCTACTGGGTATGCAACCCAGGATTCATAGTACCTTTGGTAGCAATGAAGTAATTCCCAATATTGTCTGTGCACATTGCAAGAATGGAGGGATAAGGAGATGGGCCCTTCCTGTGGTTCAATTGGCTTATGTTATAAAAGAAATACACTATCTTGAAAATTTCAATGTACAGTATTTTTATTGGAAAACCATGAATTTACAATAGCCAGGAAGGCTACTTAAGGGGAAAAACTTCTTGCTACATGATTTTTTTTACTCCAGACCAGGAAGAAGAAGATGGTAATCCTCTGAAGTACCAGGAAAGCAGCATGAAAAGGAAGCAGGACATATACCAACAGGTGTAGGTGAGAAAGGAATAAGATTAGCAACCCACGTGTCACGAAAATGAGCTGAAGAAAAACCATAAGTCTGTTATCACATATAAGGCCCAAAAACGGTTAGTGGTGCGTATATTACCAGATACACATAAAGTATGCCACTAGGTATATCCATGTCATAAACACTTGGGAATGAGGAGTCACAGCTATCTGTAACAGGTGAGATACAAAAGTTACTGACAGGTCTGGTAAGAAGGATGTCAAGGAAGCATAAGTTTCCTTGAAAAACACTGGTACAATCTTAGGAAATTCTATGATCTTGAGGGCATCTCAATAGATCAGCACAATAAATGTCAAAAGTGGAGTAACCAGTACTGGTAATAGTAGCAGTTGAGGGCACATGATCAAATATAATAGCCACTGAAACTTGCAATTACTCAAATTTAAAAACAAGCATCCGTCCACACACACACAAAAAAAAAAAAAAAAAAAAGAGAGAGAGACCTGTCTAATGAACCTATGCTTTATAGGCTTTGAGGTTTGCCTTGAATCACATGTAGGGCAATGCCTAAAACTTTTAGGTTTTCCTGACTTCCGGCAGGGCAAACAACAGGCCTTAAAAACTTGTACAAGAAAAACTACCAAAAAAAAAAAAAAAAAAAAGACAAACAGAGAGAACTACTCAGGGTAATATCACTGATATCACCAACCAGAGGAAAGTTAATGACTAAGATAAAGGCAGCCATAAGTTCACATAAAACATCATTTATTGGGAGTGCTACACAAAGGATCATATGTACAGATAGAGAGAATAGATTTTTACTTCAAATTCAAGGTCAAATATGTCCCTACTAGAGGAGGAACGACAATGAGTTTCAGGAAGATTAAATGTAACAATTAGTAATGATTATAGTAATTGTCACAAGATAAATCATTTTTTCTAATTAATCAGGTAACACAAATAACAGTTTATTAATAATAAAATCTATTTTTATACTAAGCTTACGTTAATATTACTTCATTTCCAGAAGTTTGGTTTATCAATGTTTCAAACAAAAATTAAGTAAAACTTCCCCACTTCTTTCTTTTCAAAATATATATGGCCCTAATAAGATAATAAAACAATGGCAAGGACCGCCAGCAGTTACATGTACAAGTATTTCAGTTTTGAAGTGTTAGTATTCCATTTTCCTTGATATCACAAGCAGGACAAATTTTATTATTAAATTTCTGTAATTTCTTTACATACAAAATAGCAAACACATGGCACAGATTTCCAATGGATATATATATATATATATATATATATATATATATATATATATATATATATATATATATACTGTATACAGTATTATATATACAGTACATAAATATTTTTACAGCTCTCACAATAAATTTAATAACTTTAATAATTCTATTGAAGTTATCATCATTATTCAAATTGTTGGTATAATCCAAATGATTTAAATAATAAGTTCAAATATTTTCAAAATTATCAACATCAATTATAATTATATTTATTATTGAAATTGCAATTATTAAAACAAGTCTAGTAATTTCAATAATAATAATAATCTTAATTTAGAATTAAAATAATTATCGATAATGGTTTTTAGAATTATTAAAATAAAATTTTCAAAATTACAGATTAATAAATGACAGAAAACATTAACACTTAATTTTAGGGAACACATTAACAAATGGCAGGAAAGACTAACACTTTACATTACGATAGACTTAAAATTAAATTTCTTTTTCTTATTTTTCTGCCTTTTTCTAATCTTGTGTTTTTTTTTTTTACTTCACATCGTGTTTTTTTCTAAATTTAATTACGCAAAAGCCCTTATGGGACCAATTAATTTCATGTTGCGAGGCATCTCTGTATATATTTATACACATATAAATATCTATATATAAATATATATATATATATATATATATATATATATATATATATATATATATATATATATATACATACATACATATATATATATATATATATATATATATGCATATACATACGTACATATGATATATATACATACAGTGAACCCTCGTTTATCGCGGTAGATAGGTTCCAGACGCGGGCGCGATAGGTGAAAATCCGCGAAGTAGTGACAGCATATTTACCTATTTATTTAACATGTATATTCGGACTTTTAAAACCTTCCCTTGTACGTAGTACTGTTAACAAACCACCCTTTACACCCTGTAATGTACAGAACACTTAATGCATGTACTACAGCACCCTAAACTAAAACAGGCACAAATATTAAAGGCGATTTTATATCATGTGTTTCCTAAACACCTAAAAAGCACGATAAAAAATGGCAACCAATGTTTTGTTTACGTTCATCTCTGATCATAATGAAGAAGCAAACTCATTTAGTGTACACATATATGTACGTATGGTTAGTTTTTGCATCGATTATATTGATTCAGTACTGTATGTTGATTTTTTTATTACCAATGTTTTAGTTTACGTATTTTTCTTAGGACTTCCAAATGAAATCTTTTTCTTTATGACGCCGCCTGAAACGACGGCGTGTACGCTCAGTAAACAACCACGCTCAGAACAAACAAGGCATTTAACACGCATGATGATAGTGATAAATAATGATACAGTACATACAGTATTTACAGTACAAAGCATTTACAAAATATGTTACCTTACAAATATAAATTATACAGTACTTGTACGTAGCAAAGCAGGAAAACAATTTGAGAGAGAGAGAGAGAGAGAGAGAGAGAGAGAGAGAGAGAGAGAGAGAGAGAGAGAGAGAGAGAGAGAGAGAGATTGTTTTACGTACGTAAATGTAAATTTTAAACAAAAAAAATATGATAGGTTACAACATGTAGACTTTTAAAACCTTCCCTTTAACTTAATGCATACAGTACGTACAGTACTAAACTATAAAACAGGTTAAAGTAAAAAATAAAGATTGTTACTGTACTCACCACGAAAGAAGTTCCAGAAAAACTTGAATGACGATGGCGATGAATTTGCTGCACAGTAGAAATGATGATGATGAAGCTGATGATGTGTTCTACTGTGCAGTCAATGATAGTATTTTACGTCTCTTCAGACGGAGGTGTCTTTTCCTGGGACACCTCTTCAACTTCTTCAATTTCTTCCGAAGGCGTACTAGCAGGAGGAACTGGCTCTTTTTTGCGAGGCTGAAAAAACATTGTGATCGGAAGTTGTTGCCGCTGCTTCTTTTTTCGATCCAAGAGCATCCTGTAGGGAGTCGTGATGTCATCGACCTTGTTGCAGAATTGCATCGAGCGAACCATATCCTCGTCCCACTCTTGCAACATTTCTTTCGCCTCCTTCATATGGTTGCAGAACTTGGCGAGCCGTTCTAATGTTAAGCCCGTTTCTTCTACATTTTCTTGGGTCTCTTCCTGGGTACCCTCACTCTCTTCCTCACTTGCCGATTTCGTCAGGTCTTCGAGGTCTGCGTCAGTTAGGGGCTGGGAATGGCAGTCCAACAACTCGTCGACGTCTTCAGTCGTCATGTCGCCAAACCCGTCACCCCCAATTATGGCAGCCAACTGCACAGATTTCCGTATTGCAGAGTGTTGGATTTCCGACGGAGTAAATCCCTTGTCGTCGTAAACAATATCGGGCCACAGCTTCTTCCAGCTCGCATTTACGGTTGCAGGTTTCATCTCTTGAAGTGCCTTTTGAATATTCTGCAGGCACGTGGCTATGGTGTACTGCCGCCAGTACGCCTTCAAGTTGAAGTCTTCATCCTCGTCATCTTGGGCAGCATCCACACACGCAACGAGGTCCGCCAAGGTATTCTTCGTGTAGAGGGCCTTGAACGCCCTGATAACCCCCTGGTCCATTGGTTGAATTAATGACGTGGTGTTGGGTGGCAGGAACTCAACCTGAACGCCCTCACGCGACAGGTCAGTTGCGTGTCCACCAGCGTTATCCATAAGAAGGATCTTGAATGGCAAGCCCTTCTCTAAGAGATATTCATGGACTTGCGGGATGAAACACTGGTGGAACCAGTTGGAGGTCAGCATCTTCGTAATCCATGCTTTTTGATTATGCATCCAGTACACGGGAAGGAGATTCTTATTTTTGTTTTTCAAAGCGCGAGGATTTTTCGACTTATAAATAAGCCCCGGCTTTAACAAAAATCCAGCAGCATTGCCACACATCACGAGGGTAACGCGATCCTTGAATGCCTTAAAGCCAGAGGCTTTGGCTTCCTCTTTGAACAGGAAAGTTCGCGACGGCATTCTCTTCCAAAACAAGCCGGTTTCATCCATATTAAACACTTGTTCCGGCTTGTATCCACCTTCAGCGATAATGTTCTTGAAAGTCTGGTTCACGTAAGTTTCAGCAGCGGCAGTGTCAGCGGAAGCAGACTCCCCATGCAGGGAAACGCTTTTCAGGGCGAAGCGTTTCTGAAACTTCGCGAACCATCCTTTGCTGGCGGAAAAACGTTGTTTCTGACGCTGGGAATCAGTGGAGGTCCCTGGTTGAGGATCATCTACATCATCATCTTCTTCAGCATGGTCGCCATCGTCGTCATGAGGTTCCTTTGCCGCAAAATTCTCATACAAGCTCAAAGCCTTTGTTCGGATGGTGTTCGTATCCAACGCTATGTTCTTCTTCCGACAGTCGGCAATCCACACAGCTAAAGCACCTTCCATGCGTACGATCGTTTTATTACGCGTTGTAACGACTCGCTTCGCTGATCTGCTAAAGGTGATTGCAGCAGTCTTTCTAATGTTCGCCTCGTCCTTCCTGATGTAGCGAACGGTGGATTCGTTGATGCCAAAATGGCGGCCGGCGGCCGCGTAACTTCTACCATCTTTTAACATGTCGAGAAGCGTAACCTTCTCAGCTATCATCATCATTCTTCGGTGGCGTTTAGGCTCACTACCAGCCTTACTAGAAGCAGAACGCTTGGGAGCCATTGTAACAGAAAGTTCAACAAAAAGTTCAACTTAAAACAGTCGCACACAGCACAGATTAAACTTCACAAACTTAAGAACGTCTACTCAGCAATACGCGGAAAGAGAAAGTGAACGATGCAGACCCGCGAGAACTGTGATGCTGGAAGTTGAAGATGCGGGCAAAACACCAATCACAGGCTAGATAACAAAACTTGAGTTTTGATTCGTCATCTGTCAGCGCTTGAACCAATCACAACCCGTCTTACAGTACATGGTGCGTTGGTTACTCATAGAAGATGCCCCGCGCATACTGAACGTACGTAGATTAAGTACAAGGGTACCGTAATAATAATAAATAATGATAATAATACTGTACAGTACAGTAATAATAATAATAATAATGATTAATAATAATAACAATAATAATTTTATTAACAACAACAACAATAATAATAATAATAACAATAATAATAAAAATTTACGTACGTACGCTATTTTACGCCTCTCTCTCTCTCTCTCTCTCTCTCTCTCTCTCTCTCTCGTACGCTTACAGTACTTATTCGAAATGTGATTTTTGCAACAAAGAATATTATTGGATGCAGTACTGTACTACGTACGTATACATACAAAAGATTCATGGAAAAGAAGCACATCCATTACAGTACACACCATTCTAATATGGTATGACTGCATCTGATTTGCGTTTCATGTTCGATTTAATTTTACTACGTACTGAATTATCGTATGATCACATTCTCTTTTCGTGTTTTATTTCTTTCTGTGCTGAATTATATATCATATGTAATGCAATGAACAATCAGTAAGAGCAGATATTACTAATTACAGTATTAATGGAATTACAGGTAACAAAATATCGTATTTGGTTATCTTCAGATTTCGCGGTATTTTCGAATTTTCCGGAAAATCCGCGATATGTATATATATATGGGTTATGGGAAAACCCCGCGAAGTGGTGAATCCGCGATTGTCGAACCGCGAAGTAGCGAGGGTTCACTGTATATATATGATATATATATATGATATATATACATATATATATGATAATATATATATATATATATATATATATATATATATATATATATATATATATATAAATATATTTTTGGGCTCAAGCCATGGCGTCCTGATGGAAGGTTCCTTTTTGGTAGCTTCCTTGGGTATATACCTACTAAGATATTCCCAGAGAATTTAACCACAGGTTATCACAGAATTCTAACTTCTGGAGCGAGTATCCTAAAGGTTTCCCATTTAAGACATCGTATATCAACAGGGGACGCATGTATTAACGCGCCACATAGCTATCTACACCCTAAACAGAGTTAACACTTCGGTGTGTAGGGGCGGAGAATAGCTGGGAGCCGTTCCACAGCTAATCTCGTTCGTGGCTACTTTTGGTACTCGAGACGTAAACAAACGGGCGCCATTGCTAAATGACGTCACGTCCGTCCTCATCCTTCTGCTAGTAGCTCGCCTATCTTAGACGGATTTTCCCTACGCTCTTTTTATCTAACTGCATCTTCGTCATGTCGCTACCTTCGGCCTCGCCTTCTTCTGGAAAGTTGAGTACAAGGTTCCAGTATTGTTTAATTAAGCTCTGACCGTAAAGTAAATTTTACTTTTCGAGATAATTGATGTTTTGTGGCAGAGCTGTGCCTCTACCGGACCCGCCATTTTATGGCGTCATTGTTGTTCTGCATGCCTTATTTAGTTAGCCTCAACAACGTTTTCCGGCCTTATTAACTAATCGATACTATTAGTTTATTTAGTCTTCATAGCTAGGAACTTTTTATATCGTGTTTTGACGCTTTTTTATCGGTCATCGATTGACCCCATACCAGTTGGCTACTATAGCCCCCAGGCCAGAGCGTCTATATCAGTGTTCATGCATGATATTTTTCAGTGATCCTAGGCTAACTTATGAAGATAGTGGCATTATTTTACAATACTTTTGACTGTGATGCAAGTGTTTTCGCCTTCAGGGACCATATAGGGGACAGGTTAGATAGTGTGTCTTTCTAACCTAACCTACAAGTAGGACCCCTATATGCTTCCTTCATCCCCTGCCTTAGGGCATCCCCTCTGTGTAGCCTTGCTCCCCCTACCACGTAAGGGGATCAAGCTCATATCAGAGTATATTATCGCCTCTCTGTCCTCCCTAAGGGAATGATCCCCCCTTAGGGTTGCGTCCGAGAGTGAGGAACGGCTAGTCCTTCCTCTATTGCTGGGGCTAGGTCTCCGACCTTTCCTGCAATAGCGATACGTCTTCCATCCTTCCTAGTTCAGGACGTACATCCCTGCTCTAGGTTAGGTTTTGGAGGGGTTAGTTCTGTTCCTTGCTGAAACGATACCCATGCACCGTTTTCAGTCAAGCTGCCTTACCTTAGGCTAGGGAGTGTCCTCCCTTCCTCAGTGGCCGCTCTGGTACAGAACCCCCTCCACGGAAGACCCTTATCTTCTCCCCTCCCCACCTATCTCTTGTATGGCCTAGCCTATACTTAGGTTAGTCTATACCCATCTGTCCCCTGTCCTACAACTCCTCCTTAGGGTGGAGTGATAGGGCTACCTTGAGCTTCTGTGTGCAGTCCGCTCTGGTACATATACCCTTCATAGTGTCCTATGGGGTTAGCCACTGGATGCGTTCTGTATGCAGGGGTTTTCCCCCCACCGCTCTTGGGTGTCCCCTAGCCCTCCCTTGGGCTACCTTAGCTCCCGGTCCTCTGCGGCCCCTGCTTCTGGGTGATAGGGTCAGCCTCTATCATGGGTACACCCACTCAGGTGGGATGTCTGGGGGTCCGTGGCCGGACCCCTACATCCCTCCTTCTGTCTCTTTCACTATCCGGGTGCTGGTCCCTTGCCGCCTCCACTGTCGGTGATACCCACCTCCTACCTTGGTGACTCATCCCTTAACCTCTCGGCCGCCAGTCCTCCGTGTGCCGGGGGACAGCCGCCTGCCGCCGGCTTCCAGCCGATGGCTCTCCCTCCTTCCTCATAGCTTGGTCGTCCGCCCGCCGGCCAGCCCCCGGAGTGCCGGCATCCGCCGCCGGCAGTCCGGTTCTGCTATAACCATCCTTGTTCCTGTCACCAAGCCGGCAACCTCCGGCTGCCGGAGCCGCCGCTTCCTCCGCCGGCGTGCCGCCGCTGTGCCGGCGGCCGCCACCCTGGTATTACTCTTGACTTCTATATTGTCTGTCCTAATGCCAGAAACTCTGCTGGAGCGGCCTCCGGCGTGCCGGAGGTCTGCCGGAACCTTCCGGAGGCGTCAAGGCGACTTGCACCCCCTTCTACTAGCTATCATCTGATATTGATAGCCCTACACTGCAACCAGATGACTTGTTTACGTAAATGGATCGGTATCTTATTACCGTTCTATTGGTAATCATGCTGTCTTCTTGCATATCACAGATTTCCAGCATGCTGTGTGTATCTTAGCACGGCTGGTTGCCGGAAACCGTTACCCTATGGGATCTTTTAGTCCCCTATTCTGGAACTGAGTGGCCTCAGTCCCAACCTTATATCCTTGACAATTCCCAATAGAATTCTATCTGCCCTACGGACTTTCTATATTGAATTCTATCCTGTGCCTTCGGTCACTTCGGATTGTCCAGTTTAAATTAATGATTAATATTAACTTTAGTTTAAGAGTCATTCTTATGACCCCCCCATACTCATATTCTCTTTCTTTTACAGGAGGAGCAGATGAAATGTGATCACGACTTCTGCGCCGTGAAACGCCCGCACTTCTACGGGCATACGGCGTGTAGGACCCACGCCCCTTGTGCCAACAAGAAAGGGGATTTGAAGTTCTGGGACCCGCAGAACTGTATGGTCTGCCAGGATCGCCTAGTCGATGCCTTTCATAATCCTCCCTCAGCGGAGGTCAGGGACACTTCTCGGGATAAGCTACGCAAGTGGGTGCGTGGCTTCCAGAAGAACGCCACTGGACCATACCTGGCCACTGAAGAAATGAGGTCCCTTCTGTTCCCAAAGGCCTCCCCCGATTCTGTGGTGCCCAAAGAACTGATCCCCACTGTCCAGATCACGGTGGAACCAGACGTAGGCATGGCCCAGTCCATGCACGAGTGCCACCTGGATTCCGAGAACGACGAACATATGTCGGATATTTCGGAGGGCACGGAGAAGACCCTTATGGCCCAAGGTGCGGAAGATGAAGAGGACCAGGTGGAATACACCGAGTCGGAGCAGGAGGTCGCTCCGCCTTCCATCACCGCCCCTACTCCTACACCGACGGAAGTGTCTCTCCCGTCTACCTCCGCTACCCCGGAACCCATTCCATCCGCCCAAGAGATGTTCCGGATGATCAAAGCCATTATGGACGACAGGCTTAAAGAAACTCACGAGTTCATCAGGTCCATGAAGGGGTCCAAAGAACCGAAGAAGATCTCGGTTAAGGATCTCCCTGCATGCTCACATGCCAACCCCTGGAGGTATGCGGAGCATATGGTTATCGCGACCGGCAGGATCTTTATCAGCGATAAGATCGGCACGGTCCCCCTGGAAGATGTGGAGTTCTTCCCGAACTTTGAGGCTTACCCGGACTGTTACGTCCGGCTTCGTTCTGAACCTGCCTCTAAAGAAGAGACCGAACCCAAGGAGGAGATAGTGTTCGATCTCTCGAAGGGCCAGGCTATGCTAGCCACCGCATTTAAAAGTAGGGGTTTTACCTGCTCTAAGCTTCCGGCCCTGAGCAAGAAGCACCCTACTTACGTCGCACCCGACGATGCAGTCCTTCCCTTCATGGAAAAGGCCTTCGCTGCGTGCCACAAGGCTGTGGAAGAAGGAAAACCCTGCCCTGCACTGGAGGAGTGCAGACCCTTCTCCATAGTAACTCCCCCCGACGCTCGACACTGGAAGGATATCCAGCATACATTCGTGGTGGGAAAGCTAGATCCTGACGTAGCCGGACGTCAGTTTAACGAAGACCTCCCGAAACTCAACGACCACCTCCTTCGTCGGGAACAAGATACGAAGGAGAGGCTTGCAGCATCCATGTCCCACCAGGTACAACTTGATATCATGGCTTGTGACACCAGAGTCCAAGACCACTACATGGTACTCGCCAAATCCCACATGGCAACCCTGGTGAAGGATTTGTATCACTTCATGAAGGCTCGGAGAGCCTGTCGAGAATTCGTGTTCTCAGGTGCCACTGTGAAACACGAACCCCGGAGACTGATTTCCTCCAACATCTGGGGTAAGCACCTCATTCCCTCTGACCTCGTGAAAGAGATCACCGACAAGGCCGCCACGGAGAACAGGAACCTTCTCCACAAGTGGGGCATGTCGAAGAAGAGGAAATCCTCCCAGGACGACGGACCTCAACCTAAGAGGAAATCCTCCAAGCAGAAACCCCAGCAACGTCAACAGAGACGGCAGTTTCTCAGTTTCTGGGACCCGCTACTCCCCAAGTGGCTGCTCAGCCACAGCAGACCTTTCAGCTGGTCACCCAACCGGTCTTGTCACAGTCGCCGGTTTTCACCCCTGCTTTCGAGCAACAGACGACTACCTTTCGTCCCAAAGGTAGAGGCTCAAACAGAGGTGCAGGCAGAGATGCATCTCGCCGTCCCTCCAGAGGCAGAGGAGGAAGGGGAGCTAGCGTCCGAGGCAGTAAACCCTCGGGACACCAGAAGCAATGAAGTGCTTCCGGTGGGAGGAAGACTCCGCCAATTCCAGGATCGTTGGACCTTCGATCCCTGGGCGCACAGCATAGTCAAGAAGGGTCTAGGCTGGAGTTGGACTCAACCACCCCCAACCTTCCAGCAATTCTTCCAACAATCAACCCCCCTTCAGGAAGAATATGTCCTAGATCTCTTGAACAAGAAGGTGATAAGGAGGGTAAAGTCCACCAGGTTCCAAGGGAGACTGTTTTGCGTCCCCAAGAAAGACTCCGACAAACTCAGAGTCATTCTGGACTTATCCCCCCTCAACAAGTTCATAGCGAACGACAAGTTCAAGATGCTGACTCTTCAACAGATAAGGACCCTTCTGCCTCGAGGTTCTTACACGGTCTCCATAGACCTGGCGGATGCCTACTGGCACGTTCCAATGAACCATCACGCTTCCTCCTACCTAGGATTTCGACTCCAAAGGAAAAGCTACGCCTTCAGGGCCATGCCCTTCGGCCTCAATGTGGCCCCTCGGATCTTCACAAAGCTGGCGGACGCCATAGTACAACAGCTCCGCCTCCGAGACGTCCAGGTGATGGCCTACCTCGACGATTGGCTAGTCTGGGCTCCATCGCCCGAGGATTGTTTAAAATCCTGCAGCAAAGTCACCCAGTACCTAGAACACCTGGGATTCAAGATAAACGTGAAGAAATCTCGCCTCTCTCCAGCTCAGAAGTTCCAATGGTTAGGAATCCAATGGAACCTTCAGTCACACCGCCTTTCCATCCCACAGAAGAAAAGGAAGGAAATAGCAGGGTCTGTCAAGCGACTACTGAAATCCAAGCGAATCTCAAGACGCCAGCAGGAACGAGTTCTAGGCTCTCTACAGTTCGCCTCAGTGACAAACCCGGTGCTTCGTGCACAGCTAAAGGATGCCGCGGGAGTCTGGAGACGTTCTGCATCCATCGCTCGAAGAGACCTCAAGAGACGGCTCCCAAACAGACTTCGACTTCTCCTCAAGCCGTGGTCGGAAGCAAAGGCCCTGAAAAGGTCCATTCCTCTTCAACACCCACCTCCATCACTCAACATCCACACGGACGCTTCGCTGGAGGGTTGGGGAGGTCACTCCCACCAAAAACAGGCTCAAGGCACATGGTCTCCCCTATTCAAGACGTTTCACATCAACATCTTGGAGGCCATGGCGGTCCTTCTAACTCTGAAGAAACTCTCCCCGCCTCCCTCGATCCATATTCGTCTAACCCTAGACAACTCGGTGGTAGTTCGATGTCTCAATCGCCAAGGCTCAAGATCGCCCCAGATAAATCAGGTGCTTCTGACAATCTTCCGTCTGGCAGAGAAGAAGAAATGGCACCTGTCTGCAGTTCACCTACAAGGATTCCGCAACGTGACGGCGGACGCTCTATCAAGGACAAGCCCGATAGAGTCGGAATGGTCTCTAGACGCAAGATCATTCTCCTTCATCTCTCACCAAGTCCCAGAACTTCAGATCGATCTCTTCGCAACGAGCGACAACAATCAACTTCCTCGGTATGTGGCCCCGTACGAGGACCCCAAGGCAGAAGCAGTGGAAGCCATGTCACTGGACTGGAACAGATGGTCCAAGATCTACCTGTTCCCTCCCACCAACCTTTTGCTGAAAGTCCTCTCCAAGCTGAGAACCTTCAAAGGGACAGCGGCCCTAGTGGCTCCCAAGTGGCCCCGGAGCAACTGTTACCCCCTGGTCCTGGAGCTGCAGCCCACGCTGATCCCTCTCCCGGGCCCAGTTCTCTCCCAACAAGTACAGAAGTCGACTGTCTTCGCTTCATCATCGAAAATCAAGGACCTTCATCTCATGATTTTCTCTCCCTAGCCGCAAAGAAGAGGTTTGGGATCTCGAAGAAAAGTCTAGACTTCCTCGAGGAATACAAGACCGAATCCACAAGACGGCAATACGAATCATCTTGGAGAAAATGGGTCTCATTCGTCAAGGCAAAAAATCCTAAGGAAATCACCATTGATTTCTGCATGTCCTTCTTCATTCACCTTCATGGACAGGGATTAGCAGCCAATACGATCTCTACTTGCAAATCGGCCTTGACTAGACCACTGTTGTATGCCTTCCAAATTGATCTGTCCAGCGACATCTTCAATAAACTGCCGAAAGCATGCGCTCGTCTACGCCCAGCACCCCCACCGAAACCGATCTCCTGGTCATTGGACAAGGTGCTCCAATTCGCCTCCAACTTGGATAATGATTCATGCCCTCTCAAGGATCTGACTCAGAAAGTTATATTTCTCTTTGCTCTTGCTTCAGGAGCCCGAGTCAGCGAAATAGTGGCATTATCAAGAGAAGAGGGTCACATCCTGTTTACTGATTCAGGAGACATTACCCTCTCCCCGGATCCGACGTTTCTCGCCAAAAACGAATTACCCACCAAAAGATGGGGCCCCTGGAGAATATGCCCCCTGAAGGAAGATGCCTCTCTATGCCCAGTAGAGAGCCTCAAGGTCTATCTTCGCAGAACTTCGAACTTTGGTGGAGGCCAACTCTTCAAAGGAGAAACATCGGGCAGCGACCTGTCACTGAAACAATTAAGAGCGAAAATCACCTACTTCATTCGCAGAGCGGATCCTGACAGTACACCCGCCGGTCACGATCCTAGAAAAGTTGCATCGTCTCTGAATTTCTTTCAGAGTATGGACTTCGAAAGCCTGAAAAGCTTCACAGGCTGGAAGTCCTCGCGTGTTTTCTTCAAACATTATGCGAAACAAGTGCACAAAGTCTAACATTTTGTGGTAGCCGCAGGTAGTGTAATGAAACCTGCACCTAACTCTGCATAGAACAGCGAGTTACTTGGGACTCTAACTCTTCGGGTGCCTATGTTGACCCTCGAGCGATACGTAGTGATGTCGAAAACACTTAGTGCTTTCTTATAACTGTTCTTATCCCAGGTGAAATGTCATAGTCGTCACACAAGTGCCGCATGCCTAGAGCATGATGTGTTTTAATTAAAGACTGACGTTCCTTGAGAACGAGTGCCTACTAATAAATTTGAAATTCCCTTTCAGATTCAAGAGCAAGTCTTTATTACTATGTACATTATAATTTACTGTAAATTAACTTTACTTATTACTGCAATTCATTTAATTTTCTGCAATTGTGAAATAAAATTCCTATTTTATTACTTGTGCGTCTCAATCCGCTCCTACTTATACTATGAAATACATGCCTGTCATAGTTTTATTATCCCCTTCCTTATGGTTCATGGAGATACTAAGGTCCTAACCCTTATTATATATTCACCTTTGCAATGTAATATTCCAATACGAATACTTACTCTTCATACCCTAGAGACGAAACTATCCTTCTCTACATACAGTGTCCAACCACCACTTGTCTGCCTTCGAGAATGTTTAAATACGAATACAAACCATTCAGTCTCGTCTCCAAGTTCTTCAGGTTCTTCTAGCAAGGTGAATAGCCCTTCGATAACCACTTTGATCTCGGAATGGCCCGTGGGAACTTCACTGCCAAGGGGGGCAGGAAGGTTCTTCCCTACGGTTCTTTTTATTAAGATTTCTATGCTACCTTGTTCAAAGCCTTTGGCACTTACCCAATAGGGGAAAATCTACCACGATACATTGATTCTCTGGTATTCTTCCATCAGGACGCCATGGCTTGAGCCCAAAAAACGGATTTTGAGCGAAGCGAAAAATCTATTTTTGGGTGAGATAGCCATGGCGTCCTGATGGACCCTCCCTGCTACTTCGTCCAGTTTTTAGGTCCCACCCTGCTCTGCTGTATCATGGTGATCGGCAAGCAACTGGGTTCAGGATGAGGACGGACGTGACGTCATGTAGCAATGACGCCCGTTTGTTTACGTCTCGAGTACCAAAAGTAGCCACGAACGAGATTAGCTGTGGAACGGCTCCCAGCTATTCTCCGCCCCTACACACCGAAGTGTTAACTCTGTTTAGGGTGTAGATAGCTATGTGGCGCGTTAAT